>NC_090267.1:466816541-467119572 GCF_040414725.1 Anabrus simplex
ATGCTAAGTTGAGGGAGAGATTCACTATCTCTCCTCCACCTCTAGTGCTTTGTATTCCTATAATGTGCCTTTCGCAGAGTGAGAATTTGGAATACATTCACTCTGTGCAGAGACGGCTCCTGGGAAAAAAAATTCCATAATAAAATACTGAAACATTTGAGTGACCGATGCCTCTGTGACATCCTCACTCTATTCAACAGAATATGAAGTGAGGGAGAGTTTCCATCTTGGTGGCATAAGGGAGTGTAACGCCAATTCCAAAGGCAGGTAAAGATCCAACGTTCCTGGATAACTATAGCCAAATATGCCTAATAAATGGTTTCTGTAAACTATTTGAAAAGCTGGTAAACCGACAACTTGCGAGGGCCTTGAAGGAGAGGTGTCTCCTGAATTACCAGTGTGCTTTTTATTCTCATCGGTCTGCCACTAATCATCTGGTTAGACTGAAGAGCACCATCCAGATGGTCTCTCTTTGGACGGAGCCCCTAGTTACTGTGTTTTGACCTGCAAAAAGGCTTATGATACTACCCTACATCAGTGGGAATTCCGGAGAAATTTACCAGTGTTTATCGAGAACTTCAGTCTGGACGAGTGATCACAAATATAAGCTTGGTTCTTTTGGGAAGATCAACAATGATGGTGTTATTGACCCATCGCTCCGCTTTCCACTCTCCAGTCTCCTTGACATCACAGTCTGTATTTGACCAAGTTACTCCAACCATCACCCTAAACAAAATAGGCAACGATGAGGACACTATTTAAGGAAGCAAACAGATGTTAGCCAGATCTGATTCAGAGTCATACGTAACTACTGTATTTTGTTATAAAGTGTTTGTTAATGAATAGTGTTGTTTTTAGCTCACTTTTTATTTTTATCTTGTTAGCAGTTTAACATAGAACTAACTCAGACAGGTTTTCAGACACATGTAAGCTTACAGCTACATGGTACACTTATTTAACATACAATCGGAAGACTGTTCCATTTTAATTTATATGTACGTGATTAATTGTGCTGTATCTGATTTTACGTGATCAGTGGTAGAATGTCGGCTTCTGTATTCCACGTAAATGGGTTCAAACCCAGCAGGGGCACATAACTGGAGCAAGTCCAACGCTTTAAGTATCTTGGCATACTTCATCAGAGCTAAGAACTGCGTCCAAGAGAATAAGTTTGTTTGTCCAACCCTTGTCCCTTTTGTCTACGGGGTCCTGTATGCTGTGAAACGAATCTGTTGTGGCGGGGTTTTTTTTCTTTTTTTAAATGACTGAATGCCCCTCGTGACGTTAGGCTCATCAGAGATTAAATGAATGACGTGATATATGATAGTAGAAAGGGAGAGGGTGAAACCCGGTGCTGTCACATAGCCTACTCCTGTTGCATAGCACCAAGGGGTCTGCTCAATGCTTAACATCTCCATCCGACAGACGAATCACCATCAGCAGCGTTATATGCCTCACTCCATATGAGCACTGTGGAGAGGTTTGGAATTTAATCCAGGCATTTGGCATGCAATCTACTGATTAGAAATTGCATACCACCACCTTCCCTACTCTGATGGCCAACATTCTGATTGTGAATTTTTTTCGACCAACGGGACTCAAACCGCCTAACCACAGTTGCAGACCATTTAGACTTCAATGCCTTAACGATCGTGGCCACAAGGCGGGCTAATTTAAGGGAATAAGTAAACTCCTCTGTAACAGGGACTTCAGTATTAATCTCTGTATCTCCATTTACTTCGGTGTTATGTATTTTCTGTTTTACAATTTTATTTCTTTACAAAGGGCTATGAGTGGGAAGGAAGCAACTATGGCCTTATTAAGGTACAGCCCCTGCATTTGCCTGGTATGAAAATTAGAAACCATGGAAAACCATCTTCAGAGCTGCTGACAATGGGGTTCGAACTATTTCCCGAATGCAAGCAGATAGTGACCCGAACTGCATAGCCACTTGCTCAGTCCTCTTGTCTTACTTTATGTTGCTGAGACTAGGACCCTGACAGAGACCACTAAAAAAAAAAAAACTATGATCCTTCAAGATGTGGTGTTTCCGACGCATGTTCAGAATATCATGGGTTGATAGAATACGTAACACTGAAGTACTGGAACACCTGAACGGAGAGCTGGAGATCATTCACAACACCGCAAAGAAGAAACTAGAGTATTTTGGCCATATCATTCAAAATAAGTTTTTTTTACACTTTGTTTTACGTCGCGCCGACACAGATAGGTCTTATGGCGACATTGGGAGAGGGAGGGGCTAGGAGTTGGAAGGAATTGACCATGGCCTTAATTAAGGTACATCCCCAGCATTTTCCTGGTGTGAAAATGGGAATCCACGGAAAGCCATCTTCGGGGCTGCCGACAGTGGGGTTCGAACCCCCTATCTCCCGAATGCAAGCTGATAGCTACATGACCCAAGCTGCACTGCCACTTGCTTGGTCAAATATGATAGTATAGACCCCTTCAGCTTATCTGACTTCAATGGAGAGTAAATGAATTTAAGTCCACCTTATCAATGCAACATATAATTACAAGAATTACATATAAATATTAAAATTAATAAAACAGGAAATGTTTCACCCTCCTTTCGGGCATCTTCAGCTGTTTGAAAAATATTAATATCACTAAAAGCACTACTTAGGTTGAGTTCTTAAAAATTCTTGAGAGGAGTATTTTCTTATAACACTATAAAACAGGATGTATGAAGATTATATCGCCTGAAAGGTTCATAATAAAAATAATAATAATAAAAATGACCACATAAACAAGTGTGAGTAGTAAAAATGATTAACACACAACTTAAAAAGTCCTTTGAATACCTATTGCCAAACACAGAATTTGAACACAAAATCAATCAATCAGTCATCAGTGATGTGCATTTAGGGCTGTCGCCCAGGTGGCAGATTCCCTATCAACTGTTTACCTCATATTTACATTTATTTACGATTGATTACCTGGCTTTTTCTTAAATATTTTCAATGAACTTGGAAATGTACAGAACATTTCCCTTGATAGTTTATTCCAATCCCATACACTTTGTCCTATAAATGAATATTTGCCCCAATCTGTCCTCTTGAAGTCCAACTTTATCTTCATATTTTGATCTTTACTACTTTTAAAAGCTCCACTCAAGCTTATTCTTCTACTTATGTTATTCCATGCCCACTCACCATTGACAGCTTAAAACATACCACATAGTAGAAAAGGACCTTATCAGGAATTCACCTAATCAATTATTTCATAAAGAATGGCTAAGGAGTGCAAGTGTAGGAACTGTGGGTGTGGCCAGGCATTAAGGAGTATGAGGAAGGAGTTGGACAGATTGAGGGAGATAATTAGGATTCTCTCTGAGGATAGGAAGGAAGGTAGGCCTCCCTCAAACAATGTACAGGATACAGAAGGTGTAAAAGAGGGATGGGAAGGAAAGGGGGAATTGTAGAAGATAGGTGGTCTAATGTTTTAAGGGGAAGGATATTGCGGGCTAAGGGCTGTATTCAGGATAAGAAATCGGGACGGGCATCTTTGAAAAATCAGTACGAGTCACTGCAGGTAGAACAGCAGAGGGAAGATGAACAGGGAACTGTTGGTGAGAAGTGTCGAAGTAGGAGGAAGAGAAATGTAGAGTAGAGGATAGGAAGATACAGGTGGAACAGGCTTATGGGAGCGAGAAAAAGGAGGAGAGAGTAGCTTCTGAAGCCGTCAGGAAAGATAGGGCTGACCTGGAGGGGAGGAGATCAAATGAGGTGGGTAGGGTTGAGGCTCTGGTCATGGGGAATTCCATTGCTAGACATGTGAGGAAAGTGTGTAGAGGAAAGGGAACCAGGGTAGAGTGTTATCCAGAAATTAGGTTAAGGCAGATGTTGAGGAAAGTAGAAGAGAAGGAGGAGGAAAAGAAGAAAGTAGTAGTTTTTCACGTTGGTACCAACAATGTAAGGCAAGCAGGTATAAGTACCAAAATAGTTGGGTTGTGTGGGATCTGGTAAATGCAGCACGGGTGAAGTTTAAGGAAGCAGAGATTGTTATCGTTTGAATACTATGTAGGAGGGATACTGACTGGAAGGTGATTAGGGATTTAAATGAGACTATGGAGTGGGTATGTAGGAAACTGGGAATGAGATATCTAGATCCTAATGTGTGAGTAGGAGTTGGGAATCTGCACTCAGATGGCCTTCACTTAAACTGCAGTGATACATATATGTTAGGAAGTTTGTTGAGAAGGGTTATAGGGAGGTACATTCAGGGAAACGGGGGTCTAGGGAGGGGTGATAAGGATTCAGGGATCTGGAAGTCAAGTATGGATGACATAAAAATGTAAGAAAGGATTAGATTTAAGTAATTTAATAGATATATACTTGCCAGATATTGTAATAGGAATTGAATCATGGATGAGAAATGATATAATGAATGCAAAAATGTTCTCACGGAATGGGACTGTGGATCATAGAAATAGGATAGGAATGGTAGCAGGGGAAGTATTCATTCGGATGAGAGAAGAATTTGTAAGCTACGAAAAAGTTAAAGATGACAAACATGAAATTTTAGGTGTGAGGCTCATTTCTCAAGATAATAGGCAACTTGTTGTCTGTGGAGTGTACAGACTGGGAAGGGTAGCACTGATGCTGATTCAGAATTATTTGATAAGATAATCAGCTATGTGGGAAACAATATGGAAAGGAACGTGATTGTAGTAGGTGTTCTCAATTTACCAAATGTCAATTGGGAAGGTGATGCGAATGACAGGATGCATGACCAACAAGCGGCAAATAAGTTAATGTGGGAACGACAGCTGATTCAGAAAGTGATGGAACCAACTAGAGGGAAGAATATTCTGTACCGGGTGAGTTGGCCGTGTGTTTAGGGGCACGCTGCTGTGAACTTGCATCCGGGAGATAGTGGGTTCGAATCCCACTGTTGACAGCCTGAAGATGGTTTTCCATGGTTTCCCATTTTCACACCAGAAAAATGCTGAGACTGTACCATAATTAAGGCCATGGCCGCTTCCTTCCAACTCCTAACTCCTAGCCCTTTCCTATCTCATCATTGCCATAAGACCTATCTGTGTCATTGCCACGTAAAGCCACTAGCAAAATACAAAGAATATTCTGGACATGGGACGTGGTGCTGGTAAAACCAGATGAGCTCTATAGGGAAACTGAAGTAATAGATGGTATTAGTGACTATTAGTGATCACGAAGCTGTTTTTGTCATAGGTAAAAATAAATGTGATAAAAAGGTAAGTCTTAAAAGTTGGACTATTAGGCAGTACCATATAGTCAATAAAACAGGCCTGAGGGAGTTTTTAAAAAGTAACTATGATCGGTGGAAAACGGTAACTTAAATAAAAATGTGAACATACTCTGGGATGGGTTTAAAGCAATTGTTAAGGAATGTGAAAACAGGTTGGTACCTTTAAAGGTGGTAAGGAATGGTTAAGACTCACTAGCCTATATTATAACAGAGTGGTAAAGAGACTAAGAACGAGGTGCAGGTTGGAAAGAAATAGAGTTAGAAATGGTTGTGGAATTAAGGAGAAATTGAAGGAACTTACTAGGAAATTGAACCTAGCAAAGAAGTTAGCTAAGGATAACATGATGGCAAGAATAATTGGCAGTCATACAACTTTTACTGAAAAATGGAAAGATATGTATAGTTACTTTAATGCAGAAACATGTTCCAAGGAGTACATTCCAAGAATCATTATGAACAAGGGGAGTGTGTATGCGAGGATCTTCAAAAGGTAGAAGTAGTATGTAAAGATTGTTGATTCCAAGGAAAATGTCCAGATAGAGGAGGTGACTAATACTAAATTTAAAATATGCCTATGATAATGATGTTTACAATAAGATGCAAAAGTTGAAAACTAGAAAGGCAGATGGAATTGATAAGATTTCTGGGGATATACTAAAACAATGGGTTGGGATATAGTACCATATCTGAAGTTTTCCTTTTACAGTTATGAATTTCATTGGTTCCGTATTGAAGTGGGATTACAGTAAAATTAAATTCTTTCAAGGTCCACCTATTCAATACAATGACGTTTTATTGTGATTTAATCACATGTCAAATAGTCAAATGGTACTAGTTTCGGCATCTGTCTGCCATCATCAGCCTTGAGTACAAATTAAAACAAGATATATATTCCTAAAACATCTAAAACACATTTTAACTCATTATAAAATAACATACAATTAATGTGGTGATACATGAAATACGATAAAATTATGATACAATTGGTGTGATATAAAATTCTTAAAATTCCGGCTGTTCGTTACATAATTCAGTCTGTGTGCATCTGGGATAAGTGAATTTTTGCAGTTGTATGCTGTCTATGTGAATGACATTTGTTCCTTTAGATATTAGGTGGTTCCAGGGAAGTTTACTTTGATCATATAAGATCGTGATGTAATTAGAGATGAATTCCCACTTCAATTTGAACCTGATGGAGAAATAGCCAAGTTAGATGTTGAAAGCAATGTGTGGAAGTTACTAGAAACATTAGAATCGTTGAATGATGATTGACTCACCTTGAGCAGCATGTAAACGTGTTGTTACACAGACGGAGCCGGACGAAGTGTGTGGGCAACGGTAAAGGAGGCGAGGGGAAGGAAGGAGGCGGAGCTCTTGTGGGGGAATGGAACTAAGGCGGGGCGGAAGGATGGGGTAGTGCGGGTAATTGACGGGAGTGTGTATTCCGGATTACTTGGAAAATCAAACTGTTTTTCGATAGTTTGGTATTTTTAAGCCAATCGATTAAAAGATCGAAAAGAATATTGGGTTTCTTGTAAATCTCATTTAAATTGTAATTGGGGTTAAAATATTGGTCGCAGTTGATGTAACAACTTTCAATTATATTCATTATGGGTCCCTTGTTTACTGTTTGAAGAACTTCCATATCTTGTTCAATGTCGGTAAATTTGTGATTAGTGTCGTGCATATGTATACCCATGGCGGAGAACTTATTGTGTCTCATCGCGTTGACGTGTTCTGAATATCTAATCATAAAGTTGCATCCTGTTTGACCTATGTAGGAGCTGTTGCATTCATTGCATTTTAGTCTATATATTCCAGATTTGGAGTAGATACTGGGGGTATTGATTGATGCAGAGTTGTGTAAAATTTTGGAGGTTCTATTGTTAGTTTTGAATAAAATTCTTACATTGTGTTTTCAGAAAAGGTTGGTGATTTTGTGGACGTCATTATTATAAGTGAAGGTGGTTGAGATAGGAGTTTTTTCTTTTTCTTTTATGAGTTTGGTTTTAGGCCGGTACCTATATTTATTTATTATTTGTTCTATAAACTGCCTGTTGTACCCATTGAACTTGGCAATTGCCCTTATGGTATTAAGTTTGTTATTAAGATCTTTCTTTGCCATGGGTATGGCGAAGGCTCGATATACCATGCTATTGTATGCTGCACGTTTGTGCATTATGGGATGTATGGAATCTTTGTGTATAGTGTTAGCAGTTTGTGTAGGTTTCCTGTATATTTTGTAAGACAGGCCAGATGTATTTCTAATAATGGTTATATCTAGAAAATTGATTGCTTTATTGGTTTCTGACTCTAGTGTGAATTTAATGTATGGGTCAATACTATTCAAGTCTTGAAGAGTGGATTCCGCATTCTTGATTGATTCATCCATAATGACGAATGTGTCGTCTACATATCTAGCCCACATGATAATATTTGGAAAATTGTTATTATTGATTTTTGTATGTTCTAAGTTATCTAAATAAATATTAGCCAAAATTCCTGATGAAGGTGATCCCATCACCAGTCCATTCTGTTGATATATAATTTTGTCGAAAACAAAGAAGTTATTGTTGATGACCAAGTTTAGAAGCTGAATGAAATCTTGTATTTCTAGTTTGCTAAGAGAACTATGTTTACTTAGATTATTTTAAATGATTTTTGGAAGTTTAGAAATTGGTATGCTCGGGTACATATTTTCTATATCAAAGGAGTGGAGGGAGTAGTTAGGTTGTAGGTTTAATACCTTTAATTTCTCAATCAGTTCAGTAGTGTTTTTAATGGATTTGTTGGAGAGAAAGTGATAATTTTTTCTTAGGAAATTTTGAATGAATTGGGATGCTTTGTAGAGTGGACTGGGTCTGTAGTTGATAATGGGTCGGATAGGAATATTAGGTTTGTGAATTTTTGGAAGGGCTTTGACTGTAGGAAGGCCTGGATTCATGGTTATCAGTTTAGATTTTTCATGGTCTGTAAAAAGAAAAGTTAAGTTCTTTAAATTTTGCTTTAGTTGCCTCTGGATTTTTTGGATAGGATCTTTCTTGATTATTTTAAATGTGTTGTTGTTGAAAAATTCTTTAGTTTTGGATACATAATCAGTTTTATTCATTAAGACAGTAGCTTTACCTTTATCTGCCTTTGTAATTATTAAGTCATTATGTTTTATTTTACTTTTAAGTTTTGTGATTTGTTTGTGTTCAGAGGTAAATTTGTCGTCATTAGAGTTAGTGGAAATAGTTTTCCTACTTATGTTTTTAGCTGTGCCTATCTTATCTAGTTTTCTTTTTATTTATTTATTTATTTATTTATTTATTTATTTATTTATTTATTTATTTATTTATTTATTTTTGTTTACTATATCTGAAGTACTTATTCGATTATTGTTTGCATAAGGGAGCTATACCATATGAATGGAAAGTTGCCTATAGTAGTCCCTGTGTATAAAGGGAGGGTGAGAGACATAAAGCTGAAAATTGCAGGCCAGTCAGTTTGACACAAATTGCATGTAAGCTTTGGGAAAGCATTCTTTCTGATTATGTTAGACATGTTTGCAAAATTAATAACTGGTTTGATAGGATGCAGTACAGCTTTAGGAAAATTGATTCCACTGAAGCTCAACTTGTAGGATTCCAGCAAGATATAGCAGATATCTTGGATTCAGGAGGTCAAATGGACTGTATCACGATTTACCTATCTAGGGCATTTGATAGAGTAGATCACGGGAGACTACTGGCAAAAATAAGTGCAATTGGACTAGATAAAAGAGTGACTGAATGGGTGGCTATATTTCTAGAAAATAGAACTCAGAGAATTAAAGTAGGCAAAGCTTTATCTGACCCTGTGATAATTAAGAGGGGAATTTCTCAAGGTAGTATTTTTGGGGCGGCCCCGTGGTATAGTGGTAGCGTGCCTGCCTCTTACCCAGAGGCCCTGGGTTTGATTGTCGGCCAAGTCAGGGATTTTTACCTGGATCTGAGGGCTGGTTCGAGGTCCACTCAGCCTACGTGATTAAAATTGAGGGGCTATATGATGGTGAGATAACCACCCCAGTCTAGAAAGCCAAGAATAACGGCTGAGGGGATTCGTCTTGCTGACCACATGATACCTCGTAATCTGCAGGCCTTCAGGCTGAGCAGTGGTCACTTGGTAGGCCAAGGCCCTTCAGGGCTGAAATGCCATGGGGTTAGCTTAGTTAGTTTCAGTATTAACGGACCTTTATGTTTTGTTATATATGTATAAATGATATAAAGAAGTGGAATCAGAGGTAAGACTTTTGGCATATGATGTTATTCTGTATAGAGTGATAAATAAGTTACAAAATTTATTGTGAGTAACTGCAAAATGACCTCAGTAATGTTGTGAGATGGACAGTAGGCAAGAGGTAGTATTTTTTGGCCACCCCCGTGGTAAAGTAGTAGCGTGCCTGCCTCTTACCCAGAGGCCCTGGGTTCGATTGTCGGCCAGGTCAGGGATTTTTACCTTGAACTGAGGGCTGGTTCAAGGTCAAAAGGGGTTAAAAGGTAGGTTCTGAGTTTCACAAATAGGAAAAGTTCTTTCAGTTTTAATTACTGCATTGATGAGGTGAAAGTTCCTTTTGGGGATCATTGTAAGTACCTAGGCATTAATATAAGGCAAGATCTTTGTTGGGATAATCACATAAACGGGATTGTAAATAAAGGGTACAAATCTCTGCACATGGTTATGAAGGTATTTAGGGGTTGTAGTAAGGATGTAAAGGAGAGGTCATATAAGTCTCTGGTTAGACCCCAACTGGAGTATGGTTCCGGTGTATAGGACCCTCACCAGGATTACTTGATTCAAGAACTGGAAAAAATCCAAAGAAAACAGCTCGATTTGTTCTGGGTGATTTCGATAAAAGAGTATTGTTACAAAAATGTGGCAATTTTTGGGCTGGAAAGAGTTGGGAAAAAGGAGACAAGCTGCTCAACTAAGTGGTATGTTACAGTTGTATTTTAATTTTCGTTTTTCCATAAGAATGATGTTCACCTTGGTGCTGCTTTTATAGAAAAACATTTACTACTGTTTTTAAGATGAAGATTCAAAATAGTTTCAGACACAAGGTTTTGAATTGACATTGTGATAATTTTAAATGTTCATATTATCATGTTTTGAAGTGTTTTAAAGTTGTTTTTTAGATGTGATGTAATTAGATTTTTAGACTACTGTAATTTTAATTTTGACTATTGTCTTTTTAATATGTTTACAACTGTTCATGAACATCATTTTAAGATTAAAATTAATGGCTGAAGATGCTCTTTATAAGAGCAAAACATGTCCCTTAGAAGAGTTAATTGTATAGAAATGTAAACACCTATAAAGGTGATTTGTATTGAATAGGTGGATAAGAAATACTGTACTTCTTATTATAATTGCTGTAAGTGGTATGTTCCGAGATGGCGTGGTATGATATTAGTAGACAAATAAGTTTGAGTGGCGTCTTTAAAAGTAGGGAAGATCACAATATGAAGATAAAGTTGGAATTCAAGAGGACAAATTGGGGCAAATATTTGTTTATAGGAAGGGGAGTTAGAGATTGGAATAACTTACCAAGGGAGATGTTCAATAAATTTCCAATTTCTTTGCAATCATTTAAGAAAAGGCTAGGAAAACAACAGATAGGGAAGCTGCCACCTTGGTGACTGCCCTAAATGCAGATCTGGATGGACGGACGGACGGATTGATTTAAAAACTAAACATAATACACATAAACAATATGACATACAAAATCTAAACAAATTTTGTGAACATTCTTTACAATGTCTTTATGGTAGAGTCTCTGTTGATTTAGATTAAGAAAAACATGCACATTGTGCTATCTTTGAAGCTTCTTGGAATTTGTCCTATGAATTATGAATACACTTTATAACATCTTAAAAGCTCTGATTGTCTTTATGGACAAGTAATATCACTGGTTTTTTTTCAATATTTTAGTTAATAAAAACTATGGTACATTCATGACTTAAAATAAACACAAACAAACTTGTTTACAATCACACCGTTGGTGAATTTCCAAATGATATATTACACTTGGTCAGTCAAATTTATGTTTAAACAACTATTGTTGTCAGCAATGACCCTTGGTTGTTATATTGAAGAAAAATTCCAGTGGAGCCTTATGAGAGGGACAGTATCCTTACATCAGAATGGAAACCAAGTGAAATTGGGAAATCAAGGTATTTGACCCAAACGTTCCAGGCAATATTGACAGAAAAGGAAATGGCTTTCCCTCTCGCCTGTGATGTCCTTCTACCCGGTGCCCTGTGCATAGGCTACTCAAGCTTATACAATTGATAGGAAATCTGACTATTTTGAAGAAAATACTGTTTTTCAAGAATTTTAAGAACTCAACCTAATAAGTGCATTTTAGTGATATTAATTGTTTTCAAATAGCTGAAGATGTCAGAAAAAAGGGTGAAACATATCCTATTTTATTCATTTTAATATGCATATGTAATTCTTTAAATGATATGTTGTATTGATATGTTGTTGGGTATTCAGCCCGAAGACTGGTTGGATCCTCAACAGGTCCACTACTAGCTGTCATAGATGACCTAGGTGACACTGAAGAGGCGTACTAGGGAAATGAGGAGTGAGGTAGTTTCCCGTTGCTTTCCTCTTGTATTGATAAGGTGGAGTTATTTAAAAAGGAGAAATTAATTTCCTTCCCCACTGAATTCAGATAATGATCAATACAGACCATGAGCTTGAAGTTTATAACTTGCAATATCAGCTTATCTTACGAGCTAAAATTCAAAGAAGGAAAAGTAGGGGAAGAAGGGGAATATCTTGGCTACGAAATCTATGAGAATGGTATGGACTCGGTATCCCCAGTCTTTTCTGAGAACAAGAATCAGATTGCTCTGATGACATCCGATGAGGATATGGTACAAGAAAAAGAAGAAGAGGCAGTAGAATTTTTTTTTGCATGTAAATGATCTCTAGTGACAAATTTCAGGTTTACCCAATAAAATTAAAAGTTCAACAGTAGATCATCCAGAACTGATCTGATTTACTATGCCATCTTGTGGAGTCAAACAGAACATCAAAATTGATACATAGGAAGCCAAGATGGCATCAAATCAGATTATCTGCACACTGTAGCCGAGACCATATAATGTTTTTACTGTCAGTAAAGATAGCCTGAGATATTTGCATATATTGACAAAACAATATGTCAATGTCAGAATTTTATCCACATGAAGTACCCTAGGAAATATATTGCACAATGAGACCGCATGTGTTCTTAATGACAATGTTTCAAATTATTTGTATGAAAGCAGATGCCAAGATTAATAGAACTATTGATTCTCTTACTTGCATCTGCAAGGAAGGTGCCAATCTTTTTGTTAGTAAATGTTCGAATATGCATATTACTTAAATGATGAGTGAAAGAAAGGTCAAAAAATGTGCAGCAAGAAATGTGAAAGCCAAAAGAATAACTCTTTTGTTACAGCTGTACCTATTTTGTAAACATTTCATTGCCAATACACACCAATGAGCCATTACATTACGACCA
The DNA here is from genome assembly GCF_040414725.1 of Anabrus simplex. Lineage (NCBI taxonomy): Eukaryota > Metazoa > Arthropoda > Insecta > Orthoptera > Tettigoniidae > Anabrus > Anabrus simplex. The sequence goes on from NC_090267.1 coordinate 466,829,329, forward strand.
CCTAACAAACCCATGGTACTGGAAATTTTTTCCACTATAAGCAGGATTCCGTTTCATGAAGGCAGTTAAAAAATAAAATAAAAATCATAAGTATATATCTCCGTTACATAATCCATCAATAGATTTACATGATTTTGTGCGGTAATAGATACAGTAATGACACTAATCGTACACCAGTTCATCAGCACTAACACAAATCTGTTCTTGCTCAGAACTTCCTCACAGTTCACAGTAGTACAGTACATTCACTTATTTAGTACACATTATATGTTTTACAGAAATAACACCAATAGTAATACTGTACACTACTGTCATTTACTTCTTCCAGTAATCCAGAATTGTACGCTGGATGCAACTATCCTTCGTAGCACGGTTCTCAATAAAAATGCGGGCACGGTAGTAGATACAATGACATTAATCGTATACTAGTTCATCAGCACTAACACAAATCTGCTCTTGCTCAGAACTTCCTCACAGTGTACAGTAGTACAGTACATACATTATACACATTACATTTTTCTAGAAATAACACCAATAGTAATACTGTACAGTACTGTAATTTACTTCTTCCAGTAATCCAGAATTGTACAGTGAACACAACTATTCCTAGTAGCACGGTTCTCCATTAAAATGTTGGCATGGCAAATAATGTCAAAACGTTTCGCGCTATTTTTCGCTAGCAAAAAAGACTGAATGTTGTTTACAGCTAATAGGGTATGTTGGTCATGTTGCACAAACCATCTTCTCATTGTCTTTGTTCTCGTCATCATTGTCATCAATTTCTGCTTTTTTTGTTGCTTTTTTTCTTGGAGGGGATGAGTAACAGACTGTTTGATGTATTCTAACGCTGCCTCTGTCTCAACATCTAGTTCATAATTCATGGGACCAGGAAAATTCTCCAATATGGACAGTTTTCCAGTTCATAAAGGTTCCCCTAAAGGCAGGTTTTACTGCACAACGTAGGACCACATTTCACCCGCAGAACTGTGTCCACTCAGCGAGGCATCGATTCAACGAGGTGGCAGCCTGGGATTTCTGGTAGTAGCACAAACCTGCTTCTCCATGTTGAACCACAAATTAACTAATTTATTAATTAATTTAAATGAAAAGCATACAACAGAGAACATGTCTCCATTTACAGTATACTTCACAAATTTAAAATATAGCAGTACATATACTAAATAATAATTGTATTAATGATGATGATAATGAGATTGGGTTAATGGTAGCAAGAAATGAAGAAATGAACATTATGATGACATAATAGTGCTTTAATCATGAGCCTGAGCTGATGGAGAAAATTTTATTTATTGCAGCCAAAATCTAGTTCCATATTGTTCGCAGCCATTCTGTTATACTCATTGCATATTCTGTGAAGTGGTGCGTCATTGTGACTGGCTGTACTCACATTTTCCCCGAGGGACATAAATGAAACTCGTGTTTTCACCTGTGGGACTTTGAATTTTAATAATGAAAGAAAATACGAATTATAAATGATGCTATTTACAACTTTGTACGTAAATATCATGTTGCATAAATCTCTATGTGATTTAAGAGATTATAATGGCCATCTATGAGGTGACACTCGTAGCTTACATTCAAAGGAAATTCGCCATGTTTCTTCTTCTTCTTCTTCTTCTTCTTCTTCTTCTTCTTCTTCTTCTTCTTCTTCTTCTTCTTCTTCTTCTTCTTCTTCTTCTTCTTCTTCTTCTTCTTCTTCTTTCCTGGCTGTATGTGTGCACAAGTATCACTCAGGGTCAGCTCTTCTGATCCTTAGAGAGTATTTTTGGGGGATTTCCTTTACGTTGCAGATAGGTCTTATGGCGACGTTGAGATAGGAAAGTACTGAGAGTGGGAAAGAAGTGGCTGTGGCCTTAATTAAGGTACAGTCTGATGTGAAAATGGTAAAGCATGGAAAACCATCTTCAGGGATTCCGACAGTGGGGTTTGAACCCACTATCTCCCGGATGCAAGCTCACAGCTGTTCACCCCTAACCGCACGGCCAATCGCCTGGTCCTTAGAGAGTACTCCCTATGGTTGGATGTCTCCGCCACTGGACCACCGTTTCTATTCAAGGCCTTTTTGGCTGTTCGCCACCATATTGCTCTCGGACGCCCGTATCCTCTCCTTGGTTCCTCGATTGCAAGAAATTTTAGGAGAAGTTTCTGGACTTTTTCTATTATTTTGATACCTTTAGTGTTACATGGGTTTCATATAACTGTAGCGTATTCAAGTCTAAATGTCCATTGGTATTCATATAGGGGCTATTTGGGGGCCATGGCATTAAAGCAAATTCACTATCATGTTTGTTAAACCAGTCCTTCACAATCCTGGCCATGTGGCATGGTGCATTGTCCTGTTGGAAGAGATCGTTGCTATGAGGGATCACTGTTGACATGAACATAATATGAACTTGGTTCACAATAACATCCAGATAATTGTTAAGGATTGGTGTACCGGAATAATGGTCGCCAAGTGCATCCCATGAAATTATAGCCCAAATCATCACACCTCCTCCACCAGCCTGTTTCTTTCTGACTGTGCAATCACGTGCCATAGTCTCCGATGGAAACTGGCTTAAACTCGCTCTGCTGTCGATGTGATGAACCAGGAATATGGATTCATCAGACCAGGTGACTTTTTCCAATCATTCATAGTCCAATGTTTTTTTGTCCACCTCGTGCTACTTTCAGTGGAGTGCAGTCAGCACTGGGGTACAACTGGGTCATCGACTCCGCAGTCCCATGTGCAGCAGTGTTCGATGAACCGTGTATTGGAACACATTGACCTGGTCATCACCATTGTACCTGTTGGCAATTTCTCAAATCATGACCTTGTAGTCATTCCAAACAATGCACGACAGCCTCTAGCCGCTGTCGACACACGACTGGACGACACATCATTATTTGCCCGTCTTTGCACCATGTTCGATATGTGCTCACTATTGCGGTATGAGAGTAGTCCTTACACCGTGCTGTTCCAGATACGCTGGTGCCAAGGTGCCATGCCATCACAATTTGCCCTCTGTCGATCGCAAAGAGATTGGCTGCTTTTCCCATTCTAACGCCAGAGACACTACTAACAGCAAGCCTGTAGATCTGTCCGATATATATATCAATGCTACAAGTCATTAATCTCATATTTGGTCCGTATTGACGACAGTGATTACATATAATTTTTAAAAAATATTTGTTTAATGTCAACCTAGTCAATACTTACAATTACCACTATTGTGGTTAAATGATCATAAATAATTGAAAAATCGTGAACATGTTTCGCCCTTCTTAACGGGCATCATCAGCACTATGAACAACTTTAAAAATAATAGTTACATTTAAGACTGTCTTACAATAATCAATCATATAAGATTGGAATAAAATGTGACATTAAAAGTTGTTTTTGATACCATTATTAAAAAGTTATAAGTAAATCTTATAAACAACAAGTTAAAACAATTGTAGGTCAATCTCATAATCTAGTCTAAAAAATATATATTTTTTGTCAAACGGCATTCGTCTGAAATTGAAATGGATCCAACAGAACAAGTTAGACACTCTACGGCATTCGATCTATCCAACATTCTAATCATTGAAAATTTACACAACAGAAGGGATACTACAATTATATTGATAAATATCTTCAATCCAGTGCATTGTCGTGAATTTACGACATGTATTTTTAATTCAACGTATTCTTATTCGACTGGTTACATAACCAATTTAACTCAAGAAGAATTACCATGATCATCCCTGACCTAATCTTCTACTACATGATAAATTAGAGCCCTTGTTTTGTATATATTTTGTTCTTTGAATTTCTACTTGCTGAAGAATACAGCTTAATATGGACCTTCACCAAATGTTAAAGAAAATGGATCCATTTCAATTTCAGACGAATGCCGTTTGACAAAAAATATATATTTTTTAGACGAGATTATGAGATTGACCTACAATTGCTTTAACTTGTTGTTTATAAGATTTACTTATAACTTTTTAATAATGGTATCAAAAACAACTTTTAATGTCACATTTTATTCCAATCTTATATGATTGATTTTTGTAAGACAGTCTTAAATGTAACTATTATTTTTAAAGTTGTTCATAGTGCTGATGATGCCCATTAATAAGGGCGAAACATGTTCACGATTTTTCAATTATTTATGATCATTTAACCACAATAGTGGTAATTGTAAGTATTGACTAGGTTGACATTAAACAAATATTTTTTTTTAAATTATATGTAAATATATCAATGCTTCCAGCATGTTATGTAGTACTCTCCCCGCTCCAGGTGCGCTAAAGTTTCCTGGGTCAGGGTGTTCATAATGCAATGACTAATCAATGTATACTTACTAAATGTTGTATTTTATGTTTTGTGCAATTATTTGAGGCTATCAGCACAATAATTGCCTAACCCACATTTTGGGGAAAATTGAAATTTTCATGCGTAATGTCCCTTTATGCCTTACCCTTGCATCCTACAATGGCCATAAATGCATTTGCACAACATGCACAATGTGTCAGCACAGGATGTTGTTTATGCACAGTGCAGTTCCATAATGAATCAAGCACAATACTGGCGTATGGTACATAGGCCACTATTGCTCTGTTCATACATAGGGAGAAGGCTGGCAGTACATTTTACCATGCGTCATACAGGACGTGACAGCCGGTGGAAGAGACAACTGCTGTAGATGCTAACAATATTGTGATCGATACACCATGGAACATTCATTAGTGCCTGTATGTGTGCGCATGCACTTCAAAACGAAATTTTCAATAGCTCTGGTGACATTGTTGAAGCCACATTGCAGGATAAGAATGGTGTTGTGTTCCCTTGTTGGATTAATAGCTCCTTAATATTACGTGAAATGAAGAGTTTTGCAGATACGTACCCATCTAAAACATTTCAGAAATATTTGGATCTGAAACTAATAACGATGGCCTACTTACCCAGCGTACGAGCACATCGAACGAGTTACATGTCATGTTATCAGAACCCAGTCTATCTGGTGCATGTAATGATACCATGCTGACTGCATTAATCACAGATGTATTGCAGAGAGATCGTAGTACTGCTAACATAAATGAACTTCAGTGAGGAAGAAAACGGGTCCGGAATGAAAGACTATGGGCACGGAACATTCGAAAAGAAAAGCGATTGAAAGGGGAAGAATGTATAAATGTTAAAGGAAATGTAGTTCCAGAGAAACATCTCACCTTCGAAGCATGCCCATGTAAGAATGAATGTTTTTAATATTTTTCCTGAACACCAGCAACATCTATTTGACTCTTTCTACGCAGTTGGTAGTTTCAACCTGCAATCGGCGTATATTTTTGCTGTGGTGAAAGTTGCCCCAAGGCACAGGCATTTGGCCCTGTTACAACTGAGCTGAAATGAGTAACGACACGAATATACCATTTTTATAATGAAGAGGGACTTGAAGTTTAAGCATGTAAGGTGTTCTTTAAGAGTATTTTGCAAATATCAGATGGCAGAATTACAAGGGTTCTTTCACAAAAAGTAGGGAACAGACCCCACCGGTGGATAAAAGAGGCACATGCCCTGCTGAAAACAAAACACAAATGGAAAAGACAATTGAAGTAAAGAATTTCATAAAATGTTTTCCAGTTTATCAGAGCCATTATGCATGAATTAATAAAAGTGTGGATCAGAAATATTTGCCACCGACCTTAGTCTGGGGAAGTTATTTAATTTATATCGAGGCAAGCATGGATACCTGGTTTCATACTGCATTTTTAGTCAAATTTTTAATATACGATGTAATCTGTCATTTCATTCCCCTTTACGTGGTTCCTGTAAAAAAAATGTGTTTTTCATAAAATCAAACTTGATGCAGCCAACACCCCGGAAGAGAAGGCTAAATGGAGACATGAAAGAAAGTTACATCAAAGAAAGGCCGAGAGTGTGTGGATGGGAATGCATCAGGATTCAGAAGAAGGTATGCATTGAATTCAATTTTATGAAGACTTTACTGACACTGGTACTTATGACAGGTATCTTTTACTACAAGGGGAAATTGTGGACGTACTGCCTTGGAATACATGACTTACACACCAATAAAGCTACAATGTATGTATGGAGTGAATACAAAGCATCCCAAGGACTGTGAGAATTTGGATTGTGCCTCCTGCATTACATTAAAAATAACATCAAAACTGATTTTGTACTCGGATCAATGGGGCAGCCACAATCTTAATATAAAAATGACCTTATTGTGTCAGTTCATGGTTCTCCATCCAGATTTCACACCAGAAGAAATCCACCATAAATTCTCAGTCAGTGTGTGACCAAGACTTTGGTATCATTGTGAAAAACAAGATATTTCACCCTAACATATACAGACCCTCTGAATGAATAAATGTCATTACCACTGAAAAGAAAAAAAGAAAAAAAAAAAAGAACCAGTTCCCTGCCATACCTATAACCTTTATGTCCACATTACATTTAGGGAAAAACGTAAGTAATCGAAAATTATCTACAGAAAATTCCAGGGCTCAATGGCTGGTGGCTTCTCTATAAATCTTCATGTCCCTATATAATGTGTTATAAGTATTCCATTGATCCAGATGATCCATTTGCTGATGAAAATTTTGCAAAACATGAGTCAAAAGTAATTACGACTCTGGACTTATGCCTGTTGCTCACGGTAAAATTTTCTGTAAAATTTATTGTACAATAATTTAATTTAATAAAATTTCTGTTGCTCACAGTCAAATTCAAGTTTTATAAAACCTTTGATAAAACTTTTCATAAAATAGGACATGTTCTATCCCGTAAAATTAATTTTACGAAACAAACCAATCAGCGAAGCTGACATCACGATGATGCTGGTGCTACGTCGTGAGAAGATTGTGAACCTCGACTGTAAACAAACACTTCTTTCTAAAATGGCAGGATCTGGGTGGACTAAGGAAGCTGTTAGTGTTTTCCTGGACGAATACCAGAAATATCCTTGTTTGTACAAAGTTCATACGCCACTTTACCACAACAGAAATGCAAGAAAAGAGGCAGAAAACACAATCGCTGAATTCCTATATGAAATCTGGTCTTCTAACCTCAACTAATTTTTGACCAAGGACAGCAATCCTCTACCTTCTTCTCTTTTTTTGATCCAATCCTGAGTCCAGCATTTCCTGGTATTTCTTTTCTTCCTTTTTACCACCGTACAACATATAATTGCAGCTAAAGCATCAAGTTTTGTTTTGTTTGTTGGAGCCATACTCTCAAACACACCGTAAGTTGCACAGCTGATTCTTGGTTTAAAATTGATCAATAGATGGCAGCATATACACATCTAAATTCAGAAGTGAGTTCATAGATGGCCATCCTGATGCTTCCACGGATTTTATAAAATAATTTTACCATGAGCAACACAACTTGTTTTCACTAAATTTTTATAAAATTAATTGTACAACAAATTTTACGGAACATTTTACCGTGAGCAATAGGCATTACTATATCCCAATGGACACGCTATTAGCGAGTTGAAAAAAGAAAGTTTTAATGACCTTGCTGCAATTTGTACCCCCTGTCTACTATGGTTATTATCATAACTAGAAGACATCTGCTCTACATTTTGTAGACCATTCCTGTAAAATGATGATGCAGCTCCTAGGCCTTTCCTATCCCGTCATCACCATAAGAGCTATCTGTGTCGGTGCAACGTACAGTCATTAGCAAAAAAAAAAAAAATTTTACATGCCAGATTTTCAAATGTCCAAATCTTCCCATTGCCATTCCCACAAACCAGAGTACTGAGGATTAGGTCACTATTGCGCTGATAGCCTCATTTGTCTCCTTAATAATCATGTGGAAAGTTGTGACAATTAATGCTACTTAAATGTGAATATTTTAAATGACTAAGCTTGTTAAATATTGGCTTTTCTTCTGTAAGAAATTCGTTAACATTTTAATTTGCAACCAGATTTTGCGAACAGGAGCGCCATTTCTGCTTGTCCTCCATTTCTCTGTGTTAACAGCAGTGACTGTCCCATATTTATCTCTAGTTATTTGATGCGATTTACCTTGCATGACGGAAACCATGTACCCACAACCCACGCATGGAACATATAAACATAACTGCACAGCAAAGGGATTCTGAATAAATGTCTGCCATCTAGGAGCCAAGAAATTAATGTATCAGAGTCGACGGGATGTACACTTTTCTACAAGAGTCATCATGTCTCGTCGTATTAAAGGGGGCACAGTATAAATAGACAACAGAATTTGAACATGGGCAAATGATGGCTTCTGTGAAAATGGGTTTTCGTACTGACATAGGTGTTCATATTGCGTATAATGCTACAACACTGTTGCAAGTGTGGAAGCAGTAGACCAAAGTAGACATTTCAACCACATGGTTACGACAAATCTTCCACCTTCATTACAAGTGTTGGTACAATGGTGGACCACTGTAGCAGATAATCTGGATCATCGATGTTTCAGGTTACAATGGGCTCCTGAACACGTGCAATGCTATGAAGATTGGCATCACAAATTTTTGGACAAATCCCACTCCGGCTTTAGTTTGACACTACAATGATGAACATTTTCACATAAAGATATACTGGGGAGTGGTATCTGGCATGCATCTTCCAGAGTCACACTGGTGAACGCCAGACTTGGCAGTGTGGGGAGGTATTGGGTTCGGTACTGTTCATGATCTGAGTTGCTTCCTATTGAGGGTAATCTCACCAGTAGATCTGGGAAGTTGAAGAGCATCCTGATGCCATTTTCATCAAAAGCAACACTTGAGACATTTTACCAAGAATGTTCAAGCTTTTTTCGAAAAACAACTGATGCTGCTTCTTCTGTGGTTCGCCCATTCACCAGACATGTTGCCTATCAAACATCTCAGTCATACTTCCTATTAAAACAATAATCACCACTACTACGTTTCGAATATAAATGAGATATGCTCAGTCAACACACCTAACCTATCAAATTCCTCCAGCACCAATGAACTGTGGACTTGCACACAAGTAGATTGGTAGACAGTTGCCCAGGAAGACAACCGAGACCTATTTGATTCAGAGTTGCAATGTATAATAGCAGCTATCATTGCAGCTCGGGAAGGTTTCTCAAAACACCAATGTTTTTACATGTTTGAATCTTGAATCAAACATAGTGGGTTTGAATCCCACTGTCGGCAGCCCTGAAGATGGTTTTCCGTGGTTTCCCATTTTCACTCCAGGCAAATCCTGGGGCTGTACCTTAATTAAGGCCACGGTCGCTTCCTTCCAGCTCCTAGGCCTTTCCTATTCCATCGATGCCATAAGACCTATCTGTGTCGGTGTGACGCCCACGTCTCAGCTAGTAAGTACATGTTGTCTCCGAAAGCTAATCATTTGATCTTGATACCCTTGTTTACCAATCCCACTCGAATTCCACCACTGGTTGCCTTATCTCATTTTCTGACTACCTTCTCTAAAGATAAAAATTTCATGTTGTTCCATATTGAACTGTATGACATTTAAATTGAAATAACAAATAACGTGGTTCAACCTATTCAATACATTTTTTATTTACTTGTATTGAATAGGTTGAACCACGTTATTTGTTATTTCAATGTATTGAATAGGTTGAATCATGTTATTTATTATTTCAATTTAATTACCTTCTCTAAGGCACAATTGAACAGTATGAGGGACAGTCCGTCATCCTGTCATACGCCAGTTTTGATCTCAAGAGGAGCTGACAATTCTCCCATGAATTTGACTTTGCAAAATGTATTAGTAAGAATTTCCCTAATGAGATTTGTTGTTTTGTTGCATAGACCAAATTCTTTGAGTACAGAAAGGAGATTTTTCCAGTCTAGTGAGTCATGTGCCTTTTGGAAGTCAATGAAGGTCATGACATGTTTTTGCCCTAGATTTATGGTGTGCTATGAGATTTTTAAGGTTCAAGATTTGTTCCGGACAGGATCTCCCCTTTCTGAATCCCGCTTGATATTCTCCCAATTAATGAACTAACTGTGGTTCTGTTCTATTAAGTAAAGCCTTTGAGAATATCTCATATATAATATCCAAAAGTGATATGCCTCTATAGTTGTTGGGGTTCATTTTATCACCCTTCTTGTGGATTGGGTGGATAAGGGCCATCTTCCATTCTTCTGGAATCCTTCCTTTCACCCCTATTTTTGTGTTCTTCAACCAAGATTTGATTCTTGGAATTAGCTCATTCGCTCTCTCTGCCATTGGGAGATTCTTCTCTTCATCCGCCATTGAGACCATTGACCAGTTTTCACCTTGTAACCCTAGGCAAGGTTTGCCCCTTCTGCCATCTCCACCGTACTGAAGGTCATCTTCTCCATTGTAGATGCCCTTGAGGACTTCACCCATTACCCAGGAAAATATTCATCAAGGAAAATTTTATAAAATATTTATAAACAATAATACAGTATTAGTAATATTTTTTAAACCATGAAGTTACTTATAAAAATTTCCCTGTTGTGAGAGGGAATTCCTGTAGCAATACCACTGCCAAAAAACCAGGTTCATTGAAGAAAAGAATAGCATTCTTCTAAACCGTGTGGGTGCTGGATGCACTTTGGTATGCGATGATTACCTTGCTGTGTATTATAATTGTACAAAACACAATGCTAGTATTATAGCTAATTGTTACATATTTAGTATAAGTTCTAGTAAGCAAAACCTTACTTGACTTATTTCCTGTGGCTCCTTCAGGAGCATAGGGCTTTGATGAATTTTTGCCAGCAGACTCTGCTGCAGACCATCCGACGTAGTTCTCCCCAGGTCTTTCCTGCTTCACTTGCCTCCTCCAGTATGGATCTCTTCCAGGTCTGCCGTGGTCGACCCCGTTTTCGTTGTCCCTGAGGACTACAATCCAGGTCTTGCTTCTCAATGGCTCCATCCCACATTCTCAACATGTGTCCTATCCACCTCCACTTCTGCTGTTTGATCTGATTTCCAATGGGTGTTTCCCCAGTCACTTCCCATAGATCTTCGTTACTAATCATGTCCGGCTAATGAATGTTTAAGATCCTGTGCAAACACCGGTTTACAAAGGTCTGCAGCATCTTAGTAATACCTGTAGTGACTTTCCAGGTCTCACATGCGTAGAGGAGGACTGACTTGACGTTACTGTTGAAGATCCTCAATTTCATTCGTTGAGATATGGCACGGTTTTTCCACAGTGGATAGAGCTGCACAAATGCACAAATGCACCATTAGCCTTCCTTATGCATGACTTAACATTCATACTACCATACTTCCCAGGTAGCAAAATTGGTCTACATTTTCAATTTCCTGTCCATGAAGACAAAATTGTTCTTGGGTATTTGAGAACAGCCTCATATCTTTGGTCTTACTGTAATTAATCTTGAGTCCTGTTTTTCGTGCCTCAGTTTCTATACGCTATTGGTTTTACGTCGCATCGACACAGATGGGTCTTATGGCAATGATGGGACAGGAAAGGGCTAGGACTGGGAAGGAAGCGGCCGTGGCCTTAATTAAAGTACAGCCCCAGCATTTGCCTGGTGTGAAAATGGGAAACCACGGAAAACCATCTTCAGGGCTGCCGACAGTGGTATTCGAACCCACTATCTCCTGAATACTGGATACTGGCCACACTTAAGCGACTGCAGCTATCGAGCTCGGTCCTCAGTTTCTAGCTCTGAGTTTCTCTCTGAAAGGTGTGTGTCAGCAAGCAAATATCGTCTGCATAATCCAGATCTTCCAGTCTCTCTAGCAATCCCCACTGTAAACCCCTTCTTTTCTGCGTACACTTCCTCATGATATCATATGTCACCAGAAGGAAGATGATAGGCGACAGGACACACCCTTGCCTAACTCCGGAGGTCACCCCAATGCTTCTGTTAGCTTGCCTTCATGAACCACCCGACACTCATAGCCATTGTATGTCCCTTAATCAGGTTGACTATCTTCCATGGAATTCCGTACTTCAGTAACAGGCGCCACATGATGTCCCTGTCAACTGAGTCGAAAGCCTTTTCAAATTCCACAAAGAGCATATACGAATTAGAGTTCCATTCACAGCTCTGCTCAATGATGATCCGAAGAGAGTTAATCAAGTCTACACAACTGCGACTCTCCCAGAACCCAGCCTGCTCCTTCCTTAGCTTATGCTCAATTGTTGATTTAATGCGGTCGAGGATGATATGGGTGTTTACCTTACTGGGAATAGATAGTAATGTAATGCCTCTCCAGTTGTTGCAGTTGCTTATGTCTCCCTTTTTAGGCAGCTTAACTATGAGTCCGTTCTTCCATTCCTTTGGCATCGTTTCCTTCTGCCAAATTTTCTTGAATAAGATATCTAATGCTGTAGCTGTTACATCCATTTCAACTTTTAAGGCTTCAGGTGGAATGTTGTCTAGCCCAGGAGACTTCCCGCTTTTAATCTGTTTAAACGCTTTTCTAATCTCTTCTATCAAAGGCTCATCAAGACAGATGCGAGCATCACTGTTCCATTCCTGTTCTTCGACTTCATCTACCGGATCATTTCGTCGGTTGAGTATTTCCTCAAAATGCTCTTTCCATCTAGCTAATTGTTCATGTTCTCCAGTAGGCATAGTCCCTCCTTTACTACGAGTGGGACGCTTCTGCCTATGACTCCTCTTAGATAATGTCCTCGTTATCTGATACAGTTCCTTCACATCACCTCTACTTGTGGCTATTTCAGCTTGGCTTGCGTATTCTTCGACCTGCCTACGTCGGTCATTACAAGCACTCCTCTTTACTTGTCTGTCTAACTCACTGTATTTCTTCTCGAGTTCTCTTTCTATATGCCTTGTCCTAGAGTTGAGGATAAGTTGCTTCGTCTCCCTCCACTGTTTAATCTTCTCCCATGTCTCTTCTGACATCCAGTCTTTCTTCAGCAACTCTCTATGACCTAATGCCTCTTCACAGGTCTCTGTTAAAGTCTTTTTAATGGCTTCCCATGTTTTCTCTACTCCTTCAATTGCTTCTAGATCTAAGACTTCAAACCGGTTTTTCAACTGTAACTTAAAGTTTTCTACTATCGGTTCCTTCTTCAGCTTACCATTATCATAAAGCCTACTTCGCCTCTGGAAAATTCTTGTGTTTGCTGATATCTTGAATTTAAACCAAGCCATCACCAAGTGATGATCAGATCCAACATCTGCTCCTCTCTTATTTCTCACATCGAGAAGTGAGCCCCTCCATTTACGACTTACTGCCACATGATCAATTTGATTCTCTGTGCGATGATCAGGCCACACCCATATGACTTTGTGGCACTCCTTATGTGGGAAAAGTGTCCCTCCAATAACCAGATCATGTTCTGCATACAAGTTAATGAATAATTTGCCATTCTCATTCCACTCACCAAGCCCATGCTTTCCCATAATGTGTTCCACTTCTTCATTATCTTTTCCCACTTTTGTGTTAAAATCTCCCATAAGCAGGACAACTTCTTTCCGCTCTATTTTCTTTAAAACGCCTGTTAATGCTGAATAGAATTCTTGCTTCACTGTCTTTTCAGATAACTCGGTTGGCGCATATCACTGCACTACGCAAATATTGTGTATATTACTCTGAAAACGAGCTATGATAATTCGCTCTGATATAGGGTGCCATTCCAGGAGTCCCTGTTTTTCTCTCTTGCTCAACAACAGTCCAACACCGTCCTTTGCAACCTCTCCGTAAGAGACGACTAAAAGGGGCCCCAGGGTCTCTGAATTTTGGAGCATGGGTTGGTGACCTCAGGGCCTTTAGCTGAGTCCTGGCACGACCACGGGGGGCCTTTAGCTGAGTCCTAGCACTGCTTCCACTTACTTGTGCCAGGGTTCTCACTTTCGTCTATCCTATCCGACCCCCCTTGGGCAACTCTTGTTCTTTTCCGACCCTGGCAGTATTAGAGCACTCAAGGCCTAAGGTGTCTTTTATTTTCACGCCCTTCATGGCCCTTGCCTTCCTTTGGCCGATACCTTCACTTTTTGAAGTGTCGGATCCCTTCCATTTTTTCTCTCCGATTAGTGTTATATAGAGGATGGTTGCCTAGTTGTACTTCCTCTTAAAACAATAATCACCACCACCATCAAGCCTTGTAAACCATGGGTGGTTGGATAGGAAAGATAAACGTGAGGAGACTGACACAAGTAACTGGAAGCAGTGTTAGGCTCAGCCAGGGGAACTGTAGTTACCAATCCACGCTCCCAAACTGAGAGTCCCAGGCAGTAGCGGCAATTGGGAATTAAAGTTGGGGCGCAAAAAGTTTACAGACAACAGAACGTACCGCGGTTTGCGGAGAGAGAGAGAGAGAGAGAGAGAGAGAGAGAGAGAGAGAGAGAGAGAGAGAGAGAGAGAGAGAGAGAGAGTGTGTGTGTGTGTGTGTGTGTGTGTGTGTGTGTGTGTGTGTGTGTGTGTGTGTGTGTGTGTGTGTGTGTGTGTGTGTGTGTGTGTGTGTGTGTGTGTGTGTGTGTGTGTGTGTGTGTGTGTGTGTGTGTGTGTGTGAGAGTGTGTGTGTGTAGGATATACACATCAAATTTCGACAGAGAGGTAAAGATTGACAGATTACCAACCTAAGTGCAGTATTAATCATTTCTTGAGATTTTGATTCAATACCATACAATACAACTTTCACCAAAGGAACAACATTCCACATGTATTGCAATTAAATATACTTACAGCGTGATTATACAATTAAAAATCCTAGTCTGTAGTCAGACTAAGAAAATAACAAACACTAAAGAGACTGCCAGACTGACAAATGCGCGCAGCAAGCGGGTGAATCATAATTCAGTGTCCATGACATTAGCAAAAAAAAATACCCCTGGTACCCTTCTTTACAGCACATGGTATACGCTGCTGCGTGAGTCTTTGCTACTTGCTGTGGTGCTATGCATATTGGTTAGCCGCAACAAATGATATTTAGTGGGTATTTCTGCTAATAACTTTGTTAATAATTAAAGAAATTAAACTAAAGAATTACCTGATAACATGGCTTGTACAAATTGCTGTTTTCTAAATAATTCCTAGTATCAGCTGGCTAAAATGGAATAAAAATGTAAGGTTTTCTCCACAAAGTGGGGTGGGGGGGCTGGCCCCCCCAAATCGCCGCTACTGCCTCCCAGGTCCCTGTTTGAGTTGCCTAGTACGACAAGCTGAGGTTACCGTGAGTGCATTCTAACATCCATATCTACAGCTTATTTTTATTTGCTCTTGAGGCTTTTGTTTTGGTAGCCCCCAAAGGAAAAACATCCTTAACCCCACCCTGAATAAATTCCTGGGTACAGCCATGGTAAAATGTATTTGTCAAAGTTATCTAACTTTGATAATGTTTCTGTTGACAAGGATTGTTTTCCGGTCGGCGTAAATTCACGGTTACTGTTTCTTGATAGGTGTATCAGGGGCGAATTTAGACACTTTGCGTCTCTAGGCAGAGAAAAATATTTCCGCCCCGTATTTTGACAAGAATGTACCAACAAGTAGTGCTGGGCAAAGCAGTTGAGTTTACACAATGGTTGTCGTCAAAACAGTTGCTCGGAGACAATCGTCTGATAAAATGGTTGCAAAGTAACCGTTTCTCTTACTGATATAGGTTGAAGTGAGGTGACATAAAACTGTTGAAGTCATAAGCAACCTAGTGACACACACACACACACACACGCACGCACGCACGCACGCACACACACAGTGTCTCATGTTCGTAAAAACCAGAACACCTTGAAATACTCGAGATAGGAAGTTCATATTCACAGGACATTTGCATTAGTATATTCTGAAGAAATGATTAGCATTTGAACCATGTCAGCCCTCAGGTTCAAGGTCCACATCAAAATCTCGGCGCACCACCACCGACTGGTAACTTAGAAGGCGGTAAGTCGCCATTTCCATTTCATAATCGCTACTTGGAGGTAAGTAAACTTAGATGGCGACTTTACTTCCAAGTCGCCGATGTTCCGTACTTAAGTAGACTCTGAGATCAGAAAAATAATAAAATGGCAGATATTGCCGATGTAGTTAATTTTGTAGACGAAATTGAAGAGATCCATGAAATTATTCAGTACGTTGTGCCTAATCCTCGGCGTATTATAAGAGATGCAAGGAACCCAGTTCAATTTTATACAGAAAATGAGTTCAGAAAACGATATAGATTCGACAAACGTACAGTATTAGATGTACTAACGATGTTTGAAGACGAATTACAGAAACATAATAATCGAGGATCACCCATACCTCCAATGATACAGTTGTTAATTTTGTTAAGAATTTTTGCTATTTGCTTTACGTCACATCGATACAGATAAGTCTTATGGCGACGATGGGATAGGAAAGACCAAGGAATGGGTAGGAAGCGGCCGTGGCCTTAATAAAGGTACAGCACTCCAGCATTTGCCTGGTTTGAAAATGGGAAACCACGGGAAACAATCTTCAGGGCTGCCGACAGTGGGGTTCGAACCTACTATGTCCCGGATGCAAGCTCACAGCCGCGCGTCCCTAACCGCACGGACAAATCGCCCGGTCGTTAAGATATTATGCTACAGGTAAGAGTAAAATTATTGTTACTATAGCGCACAGTTTTTCACTTTCTACTCATCGTGTTATCTAGTTAGGTTAAGGGATGATCAGTACAGATTAATGCATCCTTATAGTAAATACAATAGCCTTTCACACTTCCATGGTTTTCAGGTAAATTCCAAATTGATTCCGCTGATTTACGAGTATGTAGAATAATCAGAAGAATATCGATCCCGACTGCCCGAAAGAGACCACAGTTTGTTTCGTTCCCAAATGAAGCTGAATGTCGAAATAATGCGCGATGTGTGTATGAAAGATCCCGTTTCCCTGGAGTGGTTGGAGCTATTGATTGCACCCATGTACCAATAATAAGTCCAGGTGGCAACCATGCTGAGGTTTTCCGTAATAGGAAAGGGATTTTTAGTTTCAATTGCCAGGGCATGGTCAAACACCAGATGAAGTTTATTGATTTCGATTTCAACTATAGGCTATCTTTCTTCTCTTTCACTAGTTCTAGTAACACCTCCCTTTCATAGTTGTTGAAGGCTGGCAATTTTTTCTTTCCATCCATCGTTGAGAAATAAAAATTAACTGTATTAACTGGATTGGATTGAGTTTAGAGTCTATAACGCTATCTATAACGCAAGAAACAGCTGAATTTCTTCTTCTTCTGCCCCTTTATTAAGAAAAATCATTGAGTGATGGGAGATGCTACAGTGCTCTTCCATTGTTTTCATTGCCAACTTCATATCTAATTCTTCACATCGTAACTTACCGAAGTCTACTTACGCCAGAGTCTACTTTGTAAAAGTTGCGTCTATGAAACAGACTTCCACGAAACTCAACTAAGTGAACTTACGTAAGTCGAAGTCAAAGTCTCGTTCATGAATACGACCCTAAGGTAATGGATCAGTGCGACTTGAGCAGACGTGCAGAATGCCTTGCAGACGTATGCAAGAATCGTACCGTCAAATGAGTGGGTGCATTATTGGCATGAGAGAATGTGATGCATCCATCCGGGAAATTGCTGCTTGTGTGGGACGAAGTGTGTTGCCAGTGCAACAGGTGTGTACAGAATGGTTCACAGAAAGCCGTGGAACACAACAAGATGGGTCTGGTCGCATCACCCAGATCCCCCACCCAAGAAGATTGACAGCTCATCCAAATGGCATTGCAGGACAGATCTGCATCCTCTTTGGCTCTGGCGCAACAGTGGAACACATTGTACACTATCAGGAGTGACAATCCGTCGCCGTTTATTACGGTCTGGGTTACCCGCGTCGTCCACTTCTCCACCTAATGTGCATAAACATGCTAGACTGCAATGGTGTATGGAACATCACTAGGGATAGAAATGGCAGCAGATAGTGTTTTCGGACGAATCCAGGTTTTGTTTGTTTGAAAATGATGGCCGCATTTTTGGTTCGCCGCAGACAGGGGGAGAGGCACCACATTGACTGCATTCGCACAAGACATACAACACCAACTCAAGGCCTTATGGTGTGGGGTGCTATTGGGTACAACCACAAGTCACAGTTGGTGTGTGTCCAGGGCACTGTGACCAGTTTGACCTATGTGAATGACATCCTGCAACCCGTAGCCATACCCTTTTTTTTTTCACAACACTCCAGACGACATATTTCAGTAGGACAATGTGCGATCACATGTTGCTGCATGAATACGTGCCTTCTTGTTGTCACAGGATGTCAGATTGTTGCCCTGGCCCACCTGATCACCAAACTTGTTGCCAATCGAAAATGCGTGGGATATGGTGAAACGACGGGTGCGGCACTATGACCCAATGCCAACCAGCAAAGATGAACTGTGAAACCAGGTGAATGCAGCATGGATGGCTATAACCCAGGACGCCATTCGCACCTTATATGCGTCGATGCCATCATGCATGGAGCAAGATATCAGTGCCCGTGCAGGACCCAGTGCCTACTAGGCGACAGGACACATGCTGAACCTAGGTGACTGAAATGCTAATCGTTTCTGCAGAACATACTAATGAACATGTCCTGTGAATATGAACTTCCTATCTCTAGTCTTTCAAGGTGTTCTGTTTTTTATGTATGTATATGAGTGTACATGGGTTCTGTTTAGACACTTCTTCTAATCTCCTAAACATTGTTACCTGCAGGGGCGGTGCATGGCATTGTTGCAGTGTTGCACAACTCCCAATAATTTTACACTTCATTTGTCGTCTTCTATTTTTTAAAATTCTTTTTTTTATTTTACAACTTGCTCTACACCGGGCGAGTTGGCTGTGCGTGTAAAGGTGCGCGGCTGTGAGCTTGCATCCGGGAGATAGTAGGTTCGAAATCCACTATCGGCAGCCCTGAAAATGGTTTTCCGTGGTTTCCCATTTTCACACCAGGCAAATGCTGGGGCTGTACCTTAATTAAGGCCACGGCCGCTTCTTTCCAAGTCCCAGGCCTTTCCTATCCCATCGTCGCCATAAGACCTATCTGTGTTGGTGCGACGTAAAGCGCATAGCAAAAAAAAAAAAAAAAAAACTTGCTCTACGTTGCACCGACACAGATAGGTCTTAAGGCGACGATGGGATAGGAAAAGGGCTAGGAGTGTGAAGGATGCGGCCTTGACCTTAATTAAGGTACATAACAGCATTTGCCTAGTGTGAAAATGGGAAACCACGGAATACCATGCGACTATGGGACCTAAGAGTGGGAATATTGAACACTTTCGCGCATGTTATAGGCGCTTCACCTTCGAATGCATGGCTAGCACATGGTAATGTTTACAGTCCCTTGCATGTTTTCAATATGAATCATGCCTGTTAGTGGATCTGTTCTAGTATTATATGTGACGGAGTGATAATATATTGTCAAGTATTTTCAAGGAATGTGGGAGCGATACATTACAGTAGTTTTGGCAATATTAGGCCTTTCCTGTGGAATAGAAAGATATTCATGAGGGTGAATTTGTGTGCAGCCTTCATTTGTTCATTCGTTCGTAATCTGTTTTCCTCCATGGTCGGTTTTTCCCTCGGACTCAGCGAGAGATCCCACCTCTACTGCCTCAAGGGCAGTGTCCTGGAGCTTCAGACTCTTGGTTCTGAGGATACAACTGGGGAGGATGGCCAGTACCTCGCCTCACCTGCTATGCTGAACAGGGGCCTTGTGGGGCGATGGGAAGTTTGGAAAGGATAGACAAGGAAGAGGGAAGGAAGTGGCCGTGGCCTTAAGTTAGGTACCATCCCGGCATTTGCCTGGAGGAGAAGTGGGAAACCATGGAAAACCACTTCCAGGATGGCTGAGGAGGGAATCGAACCCCCCTCTACTCAGTTGACTTCCCAAGGCTGAGTGGACCCCCGTCCAGCCCTCGTACCACTTTTCAAATTTCGTGGCAGAGCCGGGAATTGAACCCGGGCCTCAGATAATGTTAATTCAGAATGAGTTTGTAAAAGCAGTAATATTTAAGAAGATAATATTATGAGGAGGGTTTTACATCTTAAATGATAACATTCTTACTTAAGCCTAACCGGGCGAGTTGGCTGTGCGGTTAAGACCGCACAGCTGTGAGCTTGCATCCAGGATATAGTTGGTTCGAACCCCACTGTCGGCAGCCCTTAAGATGGTTTTCCGTGGTTTCCCATTTTCACACCAGGCAAATGCTGGGACTGACTTTAATTAAGGCCATGGGCTCTTCCTTCCCATTCCTAGACCTTTCCTATCCCATCGTTGCGATAAGACATATCTGCGTCAGCACGACGTAAAGCAAATTGGTAAACATAAAACTTAAGCCTAAACCACGCAGAGAAACCCAAACTAACCCTAGACATTCATATCATTTTAAGAAATGCACAATAGAAGACTAGCACCAGTGTAACAAAAATGTCAGGCATCATTTACCTAAATCCAAATCACACAATAATGATAACTTCTGCTCATCCAATTACGTTATTTCATATCCAAACCAAATCAAACCAACCCCATGGCACAACAGGCCCGAAAGGCCATGGCCTACCAAGCGACCGCTGCTCAGCCTGAAGGCCTGCAGATTACGAGGTGTCCTGTAGTCAGCATGGCGAATTCTCTCGGCCGTTATCTCACCGCCAGATAGCTCCGCAATTGTAATCACGTAGGTTGAGCGGACCTCGAACTAGCACTCAGATCCAGGTACAAATCTCTGACCTGGCCGGGAATTGAACCCAGGGCCTCTGGGTAAGAAGTAGACACACTACCCCTTCACCGCAGAGCCGTCATTTCATATTCAGAAAATGATAAAACATGTATCTGATTGTTTTAGAAAGATTTCTGCAGTCATGTACTTTTTAAACAATGTGTTCAGAGAATTGAGTAAAATTTGCTGTAGGTCTAATGACTTATCAGAAAGGAATCATAAGCTATGTACCTTTCGTAGAAAGATTTTATTTCACAGGTTTCCTTTTTTGTTGATATTGAAGATTATTGTTATCGGTACAGGAGTTTGTAAATATTTAATTTATGTGTTCTCCAGTCTGCTGAGAGACAGGCAATTTTTATCTCACGATATGTAATCAGACTTAAGTTGTAGACTGCTTTTTGAACATGTCTTCTTATTTTCAATAAAGCTAAATTGTAGAGTCTATGTTTCTCAACAGACAGATTGACACGTGATCCTCGTCCTCTGAGTCTGGCCTTTTTGCCATACGTACAATGTTCAAACACATCAGTTACAAACATGACCCTTATATTCAAGTGAGCGACATGATCATTTTCGAGATACCGCTAGTGTATTTATTTGTAGTAGTGTATTTTTCAGTCTTCTTATTCAGTCTGCTAAAGAATTTTTTTTTTTTAGGTGCGCCACCTATGGGCTATCCAAAGGATTTGTGTAGATTGTTCAGTTTTTATACAGAAATATATTTTAATATTACCACAGTCTTCATATTATGTATATTTATTGTGTGTGTAGTCGGTGTAGGCTGTCATTAATTTTGTAGGGTGGATGTTTTCATGTGTGCGAAATTTAAGTTAAAGCACGAATTCCATACGATCTCAGCGTCAAGCTGAGGAGCGCCCGCAACATGGCGGTACGCGCATAGACATGTCTTCCCCAGTCACACGCTTCTGCGCAGCCAGCGGTGTGGGGCCTTGGGTTAGAGTGGTTAGCTCTACTCCTGGCCGCCTTTGCCCCCAGAAATTAATATGGTACTCAATTTTAGTGTAGGCTGAGTGAACTTCAGGGCCATGTGGATCTCCAGAAGTGGAAATCCCATTTCTAAAATTTTTCGACTTCCTAATTAGGAATCGAACCCACGTCCTTCTGGGTGAACCGAACACGCCTTTACCGCCTCGGTCAGGCAGCCCCTAATAATAAGTAGGCCTACTGGTTTTTTATAAATAAATGGTACTCTTTGTGAGGTCTGTCGTTCGTGTCAAGAACTTATAATCTAAAATTGGGCCTAGTAATCATCGGCAGTTGAAGGCAGGATCATAGCCAAGGGGGTTAAAAAGGCTGGTTGAATCCCCAACATGTCCATCACCTAGAACCTCCCTCCCCCATGGAATTTTTACAAAAGAAAATAAATAGAAACTGACAATAAACAAATGGATGTCGACTCAATGGGTTGCTCTTTTGAACATTCACAGTGACATGATCGGAAAACTAACAGATCTCTTGAGTCTATTTTCTAAGAAGTCTTGAAAGTTGGATTTTAGATCGTAATCTGTAAAACTGTTGACCTTGATCATATTGTTCTGGTTCTGTATTTTAATGTAAGATTTTGTAGTATTGCAATCTGAAAGTCAACATAATTCACTTGTATCAGTGTCATTATAAACATTCATCTACGCACGCACCTTACGCACAAGCACCTTCATTATGTTCTATAATTTTGTAACTACACCCCCTGGTTGATCCTAGCTACGCTAAGTCGAGGTGTCCCATATTTTCATGCTGTAATCCTGGTCTCGCTATGCTATGTCAGCAAGCATACATGGAGAGGATAGCAAGACTTTTGTTTCGATCTTTGCAACATGGATGATCGTAAATAATTTTAGAGTCTTTTGAGGAGTGAAAAAGAGCACTCGGCCAAACAATTGGTCGCGGCGGTTGATAAAAATATACGTAATGTGATTTGGAAATGAGGAAAACATTCTTGAATGTGGTTTTCAAGCAATATCTGGCTCGGCGGGCCTATGTTTGCCATGATAGCCGGGCTGTGTAATCGCTTGCATTGTTCTGTGGTGATTGTTGCGAGCTTGTTTTGTGGCTGCAATGGCTTTGCTGTTGTTAAAGGAAGATTCAGTTATGATGAAGGACAAATGCGGCTCTGTTATTGAGGAATCATTAAAAACATTCAAAAACATTCCTTATCTAGCCAAACATTTTCCGTTTAAGAAACAAATCATTGACAGTGGGAGACCCTCTTCTTGTATATCAGCTATGGTAACAGAAAGAAGAGGCAAAGTGCGTCGTTTTAATGATCCCTGGTACACAAATGATACATGGCAATGTGGCTGTAGGAAGTCGTGTTCCGTGGATTTCTGGCCTTGCCTTTTGTTTTCAACAGACACAAATGTTTGGACAGCAAAGGAAGTTTGCAATGTTAACTGTTATTATGTACCTACTAAAGAAACATGAACAGTTTGTAGACAATGTTAATTTTAAAATAGCTTTACTGAAGTTTGGTAGCACTAGAGTAGAGGAATCCCTAAGTCTTGCCTTCAAAATTAAATGGCCGCAAACATAATGAATAGGGTAAAGCAAACAGGTATATAGTCAGTTGTATAACAGATGCTGTTTATTTCTTGACAGAGCAAGAGAGCTGCCTTTTAGGGGCCATACTGGAAACTACGACTCAGTTAATAGACAAAATTTTGTTGAATAGCTCCATTAGTCTATAGAGCCACTTATGAAAAATCATGTAACCATTTGGAAATCTCTGCTGCTCTTCTTGGTACTTCCTATGATAATCAAAGTGACTTAATTGATTCAGTCTCAGTTTTTTTGTGAGATAAAACAAAAGAATAGATCAAAGAAGCACCATCTATAGCTGTGATAGAATGAGGTCACAGACTTAACACAAAGATCCCAGCTTTTTTCTGTGCTTCGTTATGTTTCACATGATGATATTCAGGAGATATTTATTAGGTTCATTGGTGTGAGTACTGATCGCTCTGCTGTTTCTCTGGCTGGACATGCTTTCAGTTTAATCAATGAATTCCAGTTTGGTGACAAATTACAGTAGTAGCTCAAACGTATGATGGGTGTTCTGTTATGGCTGGAGCACATAATGGTCTACAATAGATTATTCTTGCCAAATATCAGTCAGCCTTATTAATTTGTGCACTGCTATGCACACAAGCTAAACCTAGTACTAAAACAATCTGTTACAGCCATTAATAAATGTAAAGTATTCTATCTGGGTTCACAAGTAGCATTTTCCTTGAGATTTTCAAAGAGGAAAGCTGCATTTGAGGCGTTTACTACTAAGCGTTTGCCATTAGTTGCCCCAACCCACTGGATATATACAGAGCGTTTGGATGAGCAATATCAGAAGTAAAAGAGGATCTGAAGAAATTCTTCAAGTCAGTCATAAGCAACACCGAAGAATGGGACGGCGAAACAAGAATCTGTTCAAGAGGTTTCTTTGCCACTCTACAAGATTTTGACTTTTTAAAATATATTCTCCTCTGTATTGCCTCAAGCAAGTAGGCCTATTTTGTTCAACATTCTACAAACCAAAATTAATGACATACGATACTGTACTCTTAAAGTCGATGAATTAAAGAGAACTGGGCGAGTTGGCCGTGCGCGTAGAGGCGCGCGGCTGTGAGCTTGCATCCGGGAGATAGTAGGTTCGAATCCCACTATCGGCAGCCCTGAAGATGGTTTTCCGTGGTTTCCCATTTTCACACCAGGCAAATGCTGGGGCTGTACCTTAATTAAGGCCACGGCTGCTTCCTTCCAACTCCTAGGCCTTTCCTATCCCATCGTCGCCATAAGACCTATCTGTGTCGGTGCGACGTAAAGCCCCTAGCAAAAAAAAAAAAATTAAAGAGATTTCTGAATGACAAACATGGCAAATTGGATTTGTTTTAGAAGTAGTGCACAGATGAACAGTCATAGTTTAATCAAATGAAAAGGCAGCGAATTGCTCTTTTGAATTTTGGCTTATTTTAAATTCACATCGACTCTTTTCTTGCTCGGCCATTCAAGTTTCTGGTTACTTCAACGTCCTGGTACTCAAAAACCGAGTTGTTGGCCATCTATGCATAAACAGTATTTAAGTCTTGCAGACTCATCATCATCATCATCATCATCATCATTTTTTCTTCGCTCCAGCAAGCTGGGTGTGGTTGTGTATGAGCCTCCTCCAGTTTGTTCTATCCATCCACAGATGCTCTTGCAGACTGGAAGTTTATAAATATTTAACATGTTCAGGATTAAATGTGGCATTACCGTACTTGAAATAATCAAACTCTCTTCTTTAATTTTGACTATTCCTACTACTAGTGCCTCTGTTGAATGATCTTTCTCGGTGATGAAACAGATAAAAAGTTATTTAAGAAACAGGCAAATACAAGAAAGATTATCATTATTGTCATTAATTTCAGTTGAGAAGAACCTCCTGAAAAGCTGTAAGTTCCATGATCCTCTTATAGACATTTTTGCTGTCAAATATCGCCAGATAGCTGTGTTACAAGATGTATGGGGAGGATTGATTTGCGTAAATTTAAAAATGCATGCTTATACTTAAGCTTTAATACCCATAAATTGTTCTATCCATGTTCCTACAAACTAGTGTGTTAACACATTTGTAAGAGTCACGCGCCGCCACTGGAAAATGAGCAAATCATCACTCAAAGTTGTCTTTAAGGCCCTTGCAGTCTTCTAGCACGTTTTAATACGTTATTTAAGATGATCACATGAGAAGGTATGACCGTGACATTGAAAAAACTGCTAATGATCGCATTATGACAATGTGACGTTATTCATGTCCGTGAGTTAAGTTCCCGTTCTCTGTTTAAAGAGTTGTGAATGAAATAAAAAAATAAACAGTAATAGCCTAGAAACCGCCCCTTAAAATCCACCTCTCAAGGCGTCTCCCTAGACCTGAAATTGCCTCTGGGTATAGTACTTTTGCATCTATCTTTTTCCACAGGATAGAGCAGTGGTATTCAAATTTTTTGTTTGTAGTACCCCCAAGATCCAATTGTTTTTAACTTTGTACCCCCCGAAGTACGAGTATATTGCGATTATACCAGAAATAACAAATAGTTGTTGCTGGATACCAGATAATAGGCCTATTAACTATAATCATATTCCACAGCTTATACCGCTTGCTCAGAGTCCCTGCACGCACTGAAGCACGAAAGAGTTGTGGCTGGGGATTTAAAGCCCCGTGCCCTTCCTGACATAACAGGATTTTCAATTGAAAATCTCACCCCCGCAACACCAGGAATCAAACCACACCACAGTCACTACAGGGAAGCAGCCAAGCCGCGACACCACCCTGTTCACCACCGATAATAATAATGTAACTTATTGTAGTCCGCCTCTGCGGTGTAGTGATTAGTGTGATTAGCTCTGTCATGAAATTTGAAAAGTGGTACAAGGCCTGGAACGGGGTCCACTCAGCTTCGGGAGGTCAACTGAGTAGAGGTGGGTTTGATTCCCACCTCAGCCATCCTGGATTTGGTTTTCCATGGTTTCCCACTTCTCCTCCAGGCAAATGCCAGGATGGTACCTAACTTAAGGCCACGGCCAGCTTCCTTCCCTCTTCCTTGCTTATTCCTTCCAATATTCCCATTCCCCCGCAAGGCCCCTGTTCAGCATAGCAGGTGAGGCCGCCTGGGTGAGGTACTGGTCATTCTCCGCAGTTATATCCCGGACCCAATGTCTCATGCTCCAGGACACTGCCCTTGAGGCGGTAGAGGTGGGATCCCTCGCTGAGAACTGTTCCTAGCATTTACATTGCTTAATGATAGTCCAATTATTCGACAATTAATTGGAGTCTTCTGTTTTCTTCTCAGGCAACGCGACAAGCCTTCACAAGACAGACGGAGAAACGTGGTTACCTCATGAGAGGAATTACGAGGTTTTCATTGCCTAGCAATCTATATATATATATAAAATAAGAGTTTTGTCTGTACATTGCTCAAAATTTAAAAAGGATGGTATTTCTGTATCGGTCGTGTCCACAGTAACAAGGATATATACATTTTAATTTTCTGTAATGTCTGTCTGTCTGTCTGTCTGTCTGTCTGTCTGTCTGTCTGTCTGTCTGTCTGTCTGTCTGTCTGTCTGTCTGTCTGTCTGTCTGTCTGTCTGTCTGTCTGTCTGTACACGCATCACGAGAAAACGACTGAAGGGAATTTAATGAAAATCGGTGTGCAAAGACGGGGAATAAGTCGCTACAATCTAGGCCATAAATAATTTTATTCACGCTGAGTGAAATGGTAGTTTAGGGGAAGGCCTAAAATTTAATTCTCAAATATTTATGTTACTAGCTGATGTACCCGTGCTTCGCTAGGGGATTCTCAGAAAGACTGACTTGGTGGTTTTCCTAACTGAATTCAACATAGGTCATTCCAAAAACGTCAGTAGGAATGTAGCGATTGAAAGCAATGTTATCATATAAAATACTCGATCAAATGAAAAACCGCACACTTTCTCACTTTCAACGAACAGTACTACGGTGACGATCTAAGAGTCCAAAGTTCCAGAGCTGGAATAACCAGGTCGCAGACTGCCGTGAACACTCCTCTGTCATTATTCCGTTAAACATGCACACTACTCAATCCAGTCAGTGGCTCAGAGTAGGGATTGTATAGCTCGAATACTATGATGAACAAGTGTGTTACGTACCAGATATATCAGAAAATATATGAACCAGAGGAATAGCATGCTAAAGAAGAAAGTTATCTTACACCCCAGCTACTTCCCACCAATATACAGGCAGGCTGTTACAGTCGACCAAGTGAGTTGGCTGTGTGGTTAGGGGCGCGCAGCTGTGAGATTGTATCCGGGAGATAGTGGATTCGAACCCCAC
Organism: Anabrus simplex; assembly: GCF_040414725.1. NCBI lineage: Eukaryota > Metazoa > Arthropoda > Insecta > Orthoptera > Tettigoniidae > Anabrus > Anabrus simplex. The sequence continues at coordinate 466,856,819 of NC_090267.1, forward strand.
TGCCGGCAACCCTGAAGATGGTATTCGGGAGATGGTGGGTTCGAGCCCCACTGTCGGCAGCCCTGACGATGGTTCTCCGTGGTTTCCCATTTTCACACCAGGCAAATGCCGGGACTGTACCTTAATTAAAGCCACGGCCGCTTCCTTCCACTTCCTAGACCTTTCCTATCCCATCGTCGCATAAGACATATCTGTGTCGGTGCGACATTAAGCAAAAAAAATGGTATTCCGTGGTTTCCCATTTTCACACCAGTCACACCAGGCTGTACCTTAAAGCCAAGGCCGCTTCCTTTACACCACTATTCATTTCCTATCCCATCGACGCCATAAGACCTACCTATGTCGGTGCGACGTCAAGCAAATTTAAAAAAATTTCTGTACGCTGCAGTAATTCTATTTATCGGAGATGAGAGGAAAGAGAAGACAAAAAGCACATCACAACAAACAATGGTCAATGTAGTGTTATTGTTGATAAAGTTTATGAGCTTTCTATATTGCAGGCCTTCACATTAATTTTCTTTCGACTCTGTGATATTAGGGTGTCTTACAAAATTACTTATATCGTATACTGTAGTTCCTTATTCTCAGAATTTACATACCGATTTTCAATTCTGTTTAGGCCTACCCATTTTCTCGTGACTCGGCTCTGGTATGGACTTAGTAACAAAAATCCAAATTCATGAATATCTCCGATTATATGCGGTACGGTAACAATGTATAAGACTTAGGCTAAGTGATCGGAAATTTAATAACTTCTTACATAACTACTACTAACTTACGACATAACTAAAGTTAGGTTAGTTATGTAGTATTTATGGATACGACCACAAATAACATAAATAACTTATTTGAGAATTACATTTCAGACCTTCCCCTAAACTACCATTTCACTCAGCGTGAATAAAATAATTTGTAGCCTAGATTGCAGTGGTTCATCACCCGTCATTACATACCGATTTTCATTAAATTCTTTTCACCCGTTTTATCGTGATGCGTGTACATACATACATACATACATACATACATACATACATACATACATACAGACAGACAGACAGACAGACAGACAGACAGAAATTACGGACCGGGCGAGTTGGCCGTGCGCGTAGAGGCGCGCGGCTGTGAGCTTGCATCCGGGAGATAGTAGGTTCGAATCCCACTATCGGCAGCCCTGAAGATGGTTTTCCGTGGTTTCCCATTTTCACACCAGGCAAATGCTGGGGCTGTACCTTAATTAAGGCCACGGCCGCTTCCTTCCAACTCCTAGGCCTTTCCCATCCCATCGTCGCCATGAGACCTATCTGTGTCGGTGCGACGTAAAGCCCCTAGCAAAAAAAAAAAACGGAAAAGTAAAAAATGCATTTCGTTGTCACTGTGGACATAACCGACACAGAAATACCATTCTTTTCAAATTATGAGTAATGTACAGACAAAACTCTTATTTTATATATATATATAGATTTATCGATACGACCACTAATAACATAAATAACTTATTTGAGAATTACATTTCAGGCCTTCCCCTAAACTACCATTTCACTCAGAGTGAATAAAATAATTTATATCCGAGCTTGTAGTGGTTTATCACCCGACATTACATACCGATTCTCATTAAATTCTCTTCAGCCGTTTTCCATTGATGCGTGTACAATCATACAGACAGACAGACAGACAGACAGACAGACAGACAGACAGACAGACAGACAGACAGACAGACAGACAGACAGACAGACAGACAGACAGAAATTACGGAAAAGTAAAAAATGCATTTTCTTGTTACTGTGGACATGAGCGATACAGAAATACCATTCTTTTCAAATACTGAGCAATGTACAGACAAAACTCTTATTTTATATATATAGATTATTGGTCGTATCTTAATGAAAATCGGTATGCAAATTCGGGGTAATAAGTCGATATAATCTAGGTCATAAATAATTTTATTCACTCTGAGTGAAATGGCAGTTTAGGTGAATGCCTAAAATTTAACTCTCAAATATTTATCTTATTACTGGCCGTATCTTAATGAAAATCGTTAGACAAAGTCGGGAAATAAGTCGCTAGAATCTGTACTATAAATAATGGTATTCACGCTGAGAAAAATGGTAGTTTAGGGGAAGGCCTAAAAATTAATTCTCAAATATTTATGTTATTAGTGGTCCTATCTTAATGAAAATCGGTATTCAAAGTCATGGAATAAGTCGCTATAATCTAGGCCATAAATAATTTTATTCACACTGAGTGAAATGGTAGTTTAGGGTAAGGCCTAAAATTTAATTCTCAAGTTTTTATTTTATTTTATTATTATTACAACTTCCCCCATGCGGAGGCTGCCACAAGGACAAAGTATGTCGACTACACAGTATTTTGTCTTCTAAGTTACTGTTGACTTTGCTAGTGTGCCAGGTAGAAGATTCCCCAAAAGGCTCAGGAATAGATTTGCAATACGGTTCGTCAGATGTTATATAGATGATTGCGGAGTATGGTCACTGAACCTCGTATTGCGGCGATAGGTTTGTGTTATTAGTAGTCGTATCGATAAATACTACATAACTAAAGTTATATAGCATTAAATTTCCTATCATTTATGTCTTATACATTGTTACCGTACTGACTAAGATCACTGAGATATTCATGAATTTGGAATTTTGTTACAAGTCCGTATCACCGCCGAGTCACGAGAAAATGGGTAAACAGAATGTAATGAAAGTCAGTATGTAAACTCGAAGAATAAGGAACTACAGTCTTCGCTATAAGTAATTTCATAAGACCCCCTAATATCACAGAGTCGAAAGAAAACTAAATGTGAAGGCCTACAATATAGAAAGCTCATAAAATTGATCAACAATAACATTACCAGTACATTGACCATTGTTTGTTGTGATGTGCTTTGTGTCTTCTGTTGCCACTCATCTACGATAGATAGGATTTCTGCTGTGTACCGAGTATTTTTAGAAATTTGTTTTACGTTGCACCGACACAGATAGGTCCAGGGGCGGTTATTCAATGGAATGAAGGGAATGAGTCATTCCCTTAAAAAATATTACACAAAGAAGAAAATTAAGCATGTTATTGCAACCAGTATTTATTTTAAGTTTTGTGTCGTTTGGTATAATATATAATTAACTTTATTTTAACGTGACAGTTTGCATGGACAGTTGAGAGCTGCAAACATACGTCCGTCTCCATGAGCTCGCGTGATTCCAAATACAGTATTTGTATTGTATTGTATTTGGTGATACTGAGATACATCACGGCCGCTCGTCAGCAAGTGGCTTGCCAGTAGTGATGGGCGAATGATACGGAAGTTCGAGCAGGCTCGAGTCGGCCCGATACGCTACGTAGGCTCGATGCCGTATCGAACCTGTTCGAAATGTCAGGCGACACCACACATCGACTAAGCGGAGCGCGGACGGACAATTCGTCCTAGATTACTACTAGGTACACTCAGTATATTTATGTGTCGGGGAGTGGTGAACACAACGTTCTCAGTGAACGGAAAGAGCATTTGTTTAAGTCTTTCTGGCAGTACGAACAACAGATTGGTAATATTTATTTCGTTAATATGTACCTTTGCATTTTACATTTTGTCCGATCTTCAGAAATACGTTTCTGTATAACTTTGTCGTGTTTTGCAGGCTTAATGTTGTTAATCATTACTTTCAAGTACCGATAGTTAACATGTTTTTCGTATGCTACGAGCTATTATTTTCTCATTAATAATTAGTAATACATTATTATTTTATTTGCTATTGGCTTTACGTCTCACAGACACAGATAGGTCTTATGGCGACGATGGGACAGGAAAGGGCTAGGACTGGGAAGGAAGCGGCCGTAGCATTAATTAAGGTACAGCCCCAGCATTTGCCTGGTGTGAAAATGGGAAACCACGGAAAACCATCTTCAGGGCTGCCGACGGTGGGGCTCGAACCCACTATCTCCCAATAATACATTATTATGTCCGCCTCTGTGGTGTAGTGGTTAGTGTGTTTAGCTGCCACCCTCGGAGGCCCGGGTTCGATTCCAGGCTCTGCCACGAAATTTGAAAAGTGGCACGAGGGCTGGAACAGGGTCCATTCAGTCTCGGGAGGTCAACTGAGTAGAGGTGGGTTCCATTCCCACCTTAGCCATCCTGGAAGTGGTTTTCCGTGGTTTCCCACTTCTTCTCCAGGTAAATGCCGGGATGGTACCTACTGTAACTTAAGGCTACGCAGGTGAGGCCGCCTGGGCGAGGTACTGCTCATCCTCCCCAGTTGTATCCCCCGACCCAGAGTCTGAAGCTCCCGGACACTGCCCTTGAGGCAGTAGAAGTGGGATCCCTAGCTGAGTTCGAGGGAAAAACCAACCCTGGAGGGTATGCAGATTAAGAAAGAAAGAAAATACATTATTATAATAGACGAATTTGTTATTACTTCAGACAGAGCAGACAGTGGCCGGTAGAAAAAGGTCATGGACTTGGGACTACTTTGAAGAGCTTCCAGACAAACGAGTAAAATGCACTCGATGTGATAAAATATTAAAACGATAGTAAAAATACATCGACGATGATAAGATACTTAAAAATTCATATTATTCGTCCTTCGTCGAATGACACCATTCCAAATGAGAGGGAGACACCTCCACATAAACGACGTCGATATATTCAGGTAAAATATTCTTAATAGGTTCCGTTTTGTTTTTTATGAATAGCACAGTGGACGGCCGCTCGCATTTGACTGGCGAAAGGCTCAGAATGTCCGCCTAGACAGGGTCTACATAGTTTACTGTTGAGGTATACAGTTTATACCGATTTTACATGCGTAAGCATTACGTTATGAAACCATCAATTTATTAATTGATTGGCAATTAGTCCGCCTCTGTTGTGTAGTGGTTAGTGTGATTAGCTGCCACCTCCGGAGGTCCGGGTTCGATTCCCGGCTCTGCCATGAAATTTGAAAAGTGGTGCGAGGGCTGGAACGGGGTCCACGCAGCCTCTGGATGTCAACTGAGTAGAGGTGGGTTGGATTCCCACCTCAGTCATCCTCGAAGTGGTTTTCCGTGTTTGCCCACTTCTCCTCCAGGCTATTGCCGTGATGGTACCTAACTTACGGGCACGGCCGCTTCCTTCCCTCTTCCTTGTCTATCCCTTCCAATCTTCTCATCCTCCCGCAGGGCCCCTGTTCAGCATAACAGGAAAGGCCGCGTGGGCAAGGTACTGGTCATCCTCCCCAGTTGTATCCCCGACCCAGAGCCTGAAACTCCAGGATACTGCCCTTGAGGCGGTGGAGGTAGGATCCCTCGCTGAGTCCGAGGGAAAAACCGACCCTGGAGGGTAAGCAGTTTAAGACGAAGAAGAAGATGGGCAATTAAAGAAAACGATGCCGAAAACCGAAAAAGTAGCTAGTGGGTCGTAAAGCCAATAACGAACAATGGAGTTCTTTACTTCAATGGTTATGGCCCCAAACAGGAAATAAACACCCCTTACATCCTCGTTTTAAAGCGCTGGGGAAATCGGGCTAGAAAAATATAAGGGCCAAGAAGGAATAATAAATTTATTGGCTTTACGTCCCACTAACAACTTTTACCGTTTTCGGACACGCCAAGGTGCCCGAAGTTAGTTCCGCAGGAGTTCTTTGCGTGCCATTAAATCTACCGACAAGAGGTTGACGTATTTGAGCTCGAACCTCGGCGCGTATCGGGTCGGCTCGATCCGGCTCGAACACGGGTATCGTTTGCCCATCACTAGCTGTAGCCCGAGTTAGACTCCGCCTTCGGTCCCGTATGTGCTCGAACTTGCTACGAACAGGCTTGAACCTCGGCGCGTATCGGGTCGGCTCGATCCTGCTCGAACACGGGTATCGTTTGTCCATCACTAGTTGTAGCCCGAGTCAGAATCCGCCTTCGGTCTTGTGACAGCTCGAGCTTGCTTCGAACAGGCTCGAACCTCGGCTCGTATCGGGTCGGCTCGATCCCGCTAGAACACAAGTATCGTTTGTCCATCACTAGCTGTAGCCCGAGTCAGAATCCGCCTTCGGTCTTGTGACAGCTCGAGCTTGCTTCGAACAAGCTCGAACCTCGGCACGTATCGGGTCGGCTCGATCCCGCTAGAACACAGGTATTGTTTGTCCATCACTAGTTGTAGCCCGAGTCAGAATCCGCCTTCGGTCTTGTAACAGCTCGAGGTTGCTTCGAACAGGCTCGAACCTCGGCTCGTATCGGGTCGGCTCGATCCCGCTAGAACACAGGTATCGTTTGTCCATCACTAGCTGTACCCCGAGTCAGAATCCGCCTTCGGTCATGTGACTGCTCGAGCTTGCTTCGAACAGGCTCGAACCTCGGCGCGTATCGGGTCGGCTCGATCCCGCTAGAACACAGGTATCATTTGTCCATCACTAGCTGTAGCCCGAGTCAGAATCCGCCTTCGGTCATGTGACAGCTCGAGCTTGCTTCGAACAGGCTCGAACCTCGGCGCGTATCGGGTCGGCTCGATCCCGCTAGAACACAGGTATCGTTTGCTTATCACTAGCTGTAGCCCGAGTCAGAATCCACCTTCGGTCATGTGACAGCTCGAGCTTGCTTCGAACAGGCTCGAACCTCGGCGCGTATCGGGTCGGCTAGATCCCGCTAGAACACAGGTATTGTTCGCCCATCACTAGCTGTAGCCCGAGTCAACTGCGCATTCGGTCACGTGACTGCTCGAACCTCGGCGCGTATCGGGTCGGCTCGATCCTGCTCGAACACGGGTATCGTTCGCCCATCACTAGCTGTAGCCCGAGTCAACTGCGCCTTCGGTCACGTGATGACTGCTCGGGCTTGCTTCGAACAGACTCGAAATTCGGCGCGTATCTGGTCGGCTCGATCCTGCTCGAAAATGGGCATCGTTTGCCCATCACTAGCTGTAGCACGAGTCAACTGCGCCTTCGGTCACGTGATGACTGCTCGAGCTTGCTTCGAACAGACTCGAACCTCGGCCCGTATCAGGTCGGCTCGATCCCCCTAGAACACAGGTATCGTTTGCCTATCGCTAGCTGTAGCCCGAGTCAACTGCGCATTCGGTCACGTGACTGCTCGAACCTCGGCGCGTATCGGGTTGGCTCGATCCTGCTCGAACACGGGTATCGTTCGCCCATCACTAGCTGTAGCCCGAGTCAACTGCGCCTTCGGTCACGTGATGACTGCTCGGGCTTGCTTCGAACAGACTCGAACCTCGGCGCGTATCTGGTCGGCTCGATCCTGCTCGAAAATGGGCATCGTTTGCCCATCACTAGCTGTAGCACGAGTCAACTGCGCCTTCGGTCACGTGATGACTGCTCGAGCTTGCTTCGAACAGACTCGAACCTCGGCCCGTATCGGGTCGGCTCGATCCCCCTAGAACACAGGTATCGTTTGCCTATCACTAGCTGTAGCCCGAGTCAGACTCACCCTTCGGTCATGTGACAGCTCGAGCTTGCTTCGAACAGGCTCGAACCTCTGCTCGTATTGGGTCGGCTCGATCCCGCTAAAACACGGGTATCGTTTGCCTATCACTAGCTGTAGCCCGAGGCAGACTCACCCTTCGGTCATGTGACAGCTCGAGCTTGCTTCGAACAGGCTCGAACTTCGGCTCGTATCGGGTCGGCTCGATCCCGCTACAACACGGGTATCGTTTGCCTATCACTAGCTGTAGCCCGAGTCAGAATCCGCCTTCGGTCATGTGACAGCTCGAGCTTGCGTCAAACAGGCTCGAACCTCGGCTCGATCCCGCTAGTACACAGGTATCGTTTGTCCATCACTAGCTGTACGCCGAGTCAGAATCCGCCTTCGGTCATGTGACTGCTCGAGTTTGCTTCGAACAGGCTCGAACCTCGGCGCGTATGGGGTCGGCTCGATCCCGCTAGAACACAGGTATCGTTTGTCCATCACTAGCTGTAGCCCGAGTCAGAATCCGCCTTCGGTCATGTGACTGCTCTAGCTTGCTTCGAACAGGCTCGAACCTCGGCGCGAATCGGGTCGGCTCGATCCCGCTAGAACACAGGTATTGTTTGTCCATCACTAGCTGTAGCTGAGTCAGAATCCTCCTTCGGCCATGTGACAGCTCGAGCTTGCTTCGAACAGGCTCGAACCTCGGCGCGTATCGGGTCGGCTCGATCCCGCTAGAACACAGGTATCGTTTGTCCATCACTAGTTGTAGCCCGAGTCAGAATCCGCCTTCGGTCTTGTAACAGCTCGAGGTTGCTTCAAACAGGCTCGAATCTCGGCTCGTATCGGGTCGGCTCGATCCCGCTTTTACACAGGTATCGTTTGTCCATCACTAGCTGTACCCCGAGTCAGAATCCGCCTTCGGTCATGTGACTGCTCGAGCTTGCTTCGAACAGGCTCGAAACTCGGCGCGTATCGGGTCGGCTCGATCCCTCTAGAACACAGGTATCATTTGTCCATCACTAGCTGTAGCCCGAGTCAGAATCCGCCTTCGGTCATGTGACTGCTCGAGCTTGCTTCGAACAGGCTCGAACCTCGGCGCGTATCGGGTCGGCTCGATCCCACTAGAACACAGGTATTGTTTGTCCATCACTAGCTGTAGCCCGAGTCAGAACCCGCCTTCGGTCACGTGACTGCTCGAGCTTGCTTCGAACAGGCTCGAACCTCGGCGCGTATCGGGTCGGCTCGATCCCTCTAGAACACAGGTATCATTTGTCCATCACTAGCTGTAGCCCGAGTCAGAACCCGCCTTCGATCACGTGACTGCTCGAGCTTGCTTCGAACAGGCTCGAAACTCGGCGCGTATCGGGTCGGCTCGATCCCTCTAGAACACAGGTATCATTTGTCCATCACTAGCTGTAGCCCGAGTCAGAATCCGCCTTCGGTCATGTGACTGCTCGAGCTTGCTTCGAACAGGCTCGAACCTCGGCGCGTATCGGGTCGGCTCGATCCCGCTAGAACACAGGTATCGTTTGTCCATCACTAGTTGTAGCCCGAGTCAGAATCCGCCTTCGGTCTTGTAACAGCTCGAGGTTGCTTCAAACAGGCTCGAATCTCGGCTCGTATCGGGTCGGCTCGATCCCGCTTTTACACAGGTATCGTTTGTCCATCACTAGCTGTACCCCGAGTCAGAATCCGCCTTCGGTCATGTGACTGCTCGAGCTTGCTTCGAACAGGCTCGAAACTCGGCGCGTATCGGGTCGGCTCGATCCCTCTAGAACACAGGTATCATTTGTCCATCACTAGCTGTAGCCCGAGTCAGAATCCGCCTTCGGTCATGTGACTGCTCGAGCTTGCTTCGAACAGGCTCGAACCTCGGCGCGTATCGGGTCGGCTCGATCCCACTAGAACACAGGTATTGTTTGTCCATCACTAGCTGTAGCCCGAGTCAGAACCCGCCTTCGGTCACGTGACTGCTCGAGCTTGCTTCAAACAGGCTCGAACCTCGGCGCGTATCGGGTCGGCTCGATCCCTCTAGAACACAGGTATCATTTGTCCATCACTAGCTGTAGCCCGAGTCAGAACCCGCCTTCGATCACGTGACTGCTCGAGCTTGCTTCGAACAGGCTCGAAACTCGGCGCGTATCGGGTCGGCTCGATCCCTCTAGAACACAGGTATCATTTGTCCATCACTAGCTGTAGCCCGAGTCAGAATCCGCCTTCGGTCATGTGACTGCTCGAGCTTGCTTCGAACAGGCTCGAACCTCGGCGCGTATCGGGTCGGCTCGATCCCGCTAGAACACAGGTATCGTTTGTCCATCACTAGCTGTAGCCCGAGTCAGAATCCGCCTTCGGTCATGTGACTGCTCTAGCTTGCTTCGAACAGGCTCGAACCTCGGCGCGAATCGGGTCGGCTCGATCCCGCTAGAACACAGGTATTGTTTGTCCATCACTAGCTGTAGCTGAGTCAGAATCCTCCTTCGGCCATGTGACAGCTCGAGCTTGCTTCGAACAGGCTCGAACCTCGGCGCGTATCGGGTCGGCTCGATCCCGCTAGAACACAGGTATCGTTTGTCCATCACTAGTTGTAGCCCGAGTCAGAATCCGCCTTCGGTCTTGTAACAGCTCGAGGTTGCTTCAAACAGGCTCGAATCTCGGCTCGTATCGGGTCGGCTCGATCCCGCTTTTACACAGGTATCGTTTGTCCATCACTAGCTGTACCCCGAGTCAGAATCCGCCTTCGGTCATGTGACTGCTCGAGCTTGCTTCGAACAGGCTCGAAACTCGGCGCGTATCGGGTCGGCTCGATCCCTCTAGAACACAGGTATCATTTGTCCATCACTAGCTGTAGCCCGAGTCAGAATCCGCCTTCGGTCATGTGACTGCTCGAGCTTGCTTCGAACAGGCTCGAACCTCGGCGCGTATCGGGTCGGCTCGATCCCACTAGAACACAGGTATTGTTTGTCCATCACTAGCTGTAGCCCGAGTCAGAACCCGCCTTCGGTCACGTGACTGCTCGAGCTTGCTTCGAACAGGCTCGAACCTCGGCGCGTATCGGGTCGGCTCGATCCCTCTAGAACACAGGTATCATTTGTCCATCACTAGCTGTAGCCCGAGTCAGAACCCGCCTTCGATCACGTGACTGCTCGAGCTTGCTTCGAACAGGCTCGAAACTCGGCGCGTATCGGGTCGGCTCGATCCCTCTAGAACACAGGTATCATTTGTCCATCACTAGCTGTAGCCCGAGTCAGAATCCGCCTTCGGTCATGTGACTGCTCGAGCTTGCTTCGAACAGGCTCGAACCTCGGCGCGTATCGGGTCGGCTCGATCCCGCTAGAACACAGGTATCGTTTGTCCATCACTAGTTGTAGCCCGAGTCAGAATCCGCCTTCGGTCTTGTAACAGCTCGAGGTTGCTTCAAACAGGCTCGAATCTCGGCTCGTATCGGGTCGGCTCGATCCCGCTTTTACACAGGTATCGTTTGTCCATCACTAGCTGTACCCCGAGTCAGAATCCGCCTTCGGTCATGTGACTGCTCGAGCTTGCTTCGAACAGGCTCGAAACTCGGCGCGTATCGGGTCGGCTCGATCCCTCTAGAACACAGGTATCATTTGTCCATCACTAGCTGTAGCCCGAGTCAGAATCCGCCTTCGGTCATGTGACTGCTCGAGCTTGCTTCGAACAGGCTCGAACCTCGGCGCGTATCGGGTCGGCTCGATCCCACTAGAACACAGGTATTGTTTGTCCATCACTAGCTGTAGCCCGAGTCAGAACCCGCCTTCGGTCACGTGACTGCTCGAGCTTGCTTCGAACAGGCTCGAACCTCGGCGCGTATCGGGTCGGCTCGATCCCTCTAGAACACAGGTATCATTTGTCCATCACTAGCTGTAGCCCGAGTCAGAACCCGCCTTCGATCACGTGACTGCTCGAACTTGCTTCGAACCTCGGCCCGTAACAGGTCGGCTCGATCCCGCTTGAACACGGGTATACCGGGCGAGTTGGCCGTGCGCGTAGAGGCGCGCGGCTGTGAGCTTGCATCCGGGAGATAGTAGGTTCGAATCCCACTATCGGCAGCCCTGAAGATGGTTTTCCGTGGTTTCCCATTTTCAAACCAGGCAAATGCTGGGGCTGTACCTTAATTAAGGCCACGGCCGCTTCCTTCCAACTCCTAGGCTTTTCCTATCCCATCGTCGCCATAAGACCTATCTGTGTCGGTGCGACGTAAAGCCCCTAGCAAAAAAAAAAAAAAACACGGGTATCGTTTGCCCATCACACGCGTAGAGAGCGGGATCGAGCCGACCCGATACGCGCCGAGGTTCGAAGCAAGCTCGAGCAGTCACGTGATCGAAGGCGGTGTCTGTCTCGGGCTACAGATGGAACGTGCAGATTAGCAAACTGCATATGAAGTGAAGCACCTTTCACACATGTGTGTGTATAATATTTATAACGGAGGTGCGTGCTTTCACATATTACTACATTCAGTCATTGACGTACCGGTATATCTTATGAGGAATAAAGGTTGGCCATAAAACTGGAAGGCTTAGATTATGATAATATGCAATGAAAATGACGAAGGATGTACCCGTATTATTCCCCGCGTATTAACAGAATTGTTTCCTCCCATGGCAGTACTTGTGTGCCGTGTAACAACTGCACGTTGGGCGCAATATTATGAATAAAAAACCAAACCAGACCCCATGGCGCAACAGCCCCGACGGGCCATGGCCTACCAAGCGACCGCTGCTCAGCCCGAAGGTCTGCAGATTACGAGGTGTCGTGTGGTCAGCACGACAGATCCTCTCGTCTGTTAATCTTGGCTTTCTAGACCGTGCAAAATTATGAATACGGTAATATTATTCTTACAATGCGATGCTTTGGGCGGCTAAGACAGCTGACAGCGCTTCAGGCGAGGTTCTCCTTCTGTCCTCAATGTTGGGGGGTTTGAATCCACTCCTTGGGAGAGTATTACCCTTGTTGCTCGTATAGAAGACTTTGAGTAAGAAAGGATTGACATCTCATCAATCGTATACACAAATACATGTATAAATATTATGATGCTGCAATGTTACTGTCTGATTGCGTGAAATATAGGCTATATGAAACTCAAACGTGACTCGCGATTTCAAGCTGTATCATTTACAATAATTCAGGTCAATCGGTTCAGTAGTTTTCGAGCCCATCTGGAACAAATAAAACAAGACATCATCTTATGGTTTTAAAAATCCTGATCCTACCGGGTATCGAACCCGGGACCCCTGTAACCAAAGGCCAACACGCTTACCATTGAGCCATGCACCCGAGCGAGAAACGTGTCAACAACAACTGCAGGTAAAATATACATTTTTAGTCTTGTAACCATTTAAATATGTAACTATTACGACACGTGAATGGTTTCCTTTTTCTGTCTTTATACGGCCCAAACAACACATTTTAGTAGAGAAGTGGTTTATTCGGATGGAGGCATGTGTAACGAATCATCGCACAAGCACAAATTTTGACTGTCTCCAATATATAGATATGGGTCGAAATTACATTATGTACAAAATACACGGAAGTAACAGTAGAGAGGACGAACCGGTACTGTCCAGCATAAATACTCTTACATATCCTTTTCAAGTTTGCTGGGTGTTAGTAACAGCAAGGCGCTAGGTTGCGGCGCGCGCAAAAGCTCGAGCAAAGCTCGAACAGGCTCGAGCTCTGACGTCATCTGTTCGAGCAGCTCGAGCCGGGCTCAAGCACATCACTACTTGCCAGACTCGACCTTGGCTTCACTCTGGTCCCTTCGTAATTATTCGTTTGGGTTCGGCAAGCTTCGTGGGGCGAGCCAAGGGAATGCATCTGACTACTCATTCCGTTCGAGAATATTTGTATGTGATAATTGTGATAAAACTTGTGAGAAAAAGATTTAATTGTGCTTGTGTTTCCAACTGAAGTGAAATATCGTACTGTGAGTTGTACCATTTAATTTACTTTGTGTTATTTGTAAAAATTACACCAAATTTACGTGCGCACATGTAAAGTAAAGGAACTACTGCGATTCTGCGGCTTAGAAGGGAATGCATTGACTGTAGTGATGTGCGCGAGTGATGCCTGGAATCGCGGTACTCGACTCTTTCGAGTCCAGGCTCGGGCTCGTTTCGCTTGCGAAGACTCGATGACAGCATGACGTCACACGTTCACTCTCTCGCCCGCTCTTGGATGGATGGTACATATGTACAAGTGGTCGCCGAGGTTTTATGGGATTGCGATAGACCAGTACGATATAAATATTCTTAATGAGTGAGCAAAATAAATAATCTGAATTTGATGATGACTTGCGAAAGATAATACTACAACTATATACGCATAATAAAGTATGAAGATATCCGTTCACGGCTTCTCTCACCCACTCCACTGAATATGAACTATATTCTAATAATGATAGCATAGCTTATCTGGCCTTGTCCGACTCGTTGGCTGAATGGTCAGAGTACTGGCCTTCGGTTCAGAGGGCCCCGGTTTCGATTCCCGGCCGGGTCGGGGATTTTAACCTTCATTGGTTAATTCCAATGGCCCGGGGGCTGGGTATTTGTGTTGTCCCCGACATCCCTGCAACTCACACACCACACATAACACTATCCTCCACCACCATAACACGCAGTTACCTACACATGGCAGATGCCGCCCACCCTCATCGGAGGGCCTGTCTTACAAGGGCTGTACTCGGCTAGAAATAGCCATACGAAATTATTATTATTATTATTATTATTATTATTATTATTATTATTATTATTATTATTATTATTATTATTATTATTATTATTATTTAAAATCACTGTCACGGTGTCCGGCTCCATGGCTAAATGGTTAGAGTGTTGGCCTTTGGTTACAGGGGTCCCTGGTTCGATTCCCGGCAGGGTCGGGAATTTTAACCATCATTGGTTAATTTCCCAGGCACGATGGCTGGGTGTATGTGTTCCTTCATCATCATTTCATCCTCACCACGACGCGCAGGTCGCCTACGGGAGTCAAATCAAAAGACCTGCACGTGGCGAGCCGAACCCGTCTTGGGATCTGCCGGCACTAAAAGCCTTACGCCATTTCATTTTTTTTCACTGTCACGGAATGCCTACAATCTTCCGATAGGACAGGTGAATAGTTTATACTTATATCATACTTTCGGCAGATATAATGTAGGGTATTAAGATTAGGCGTCCAGAATGTGATGTATGTACACGAAGCAAATAAGACAGAACGTCATTCTGTTCTAGCTAAACAATGAACAAAATACACCCTCCGTTTTGACGTTTATCAATGCAACACATGACTGTGCAAAGGAACAAAACTGAGTGTAGTCTTTAGAAGTTGAGCGAAATTCGAAGAATAGCGGCGGGATGTAAGCAGTACTTTTTTTTTTTGCTATTTGCTTTACGTCGCACCGACAGAGATAGGTCTTACAATGACGATGGGATAGGAAAGGCCTAGGAAGTGGACGGGACGGAAGCGGCTGTGGCCTTAATTAAGGTACAGCCCCGGCATTTGCCTGGTGTGAAAATGGGAACTCACGGAAAGCCATCTTCAGGGCTGCCGACAGTGGGATTCGAATCCACTATATCCCGGATGCAAGCCCACAGCCGCGCGCCCCTAACCGTACTGCGTGTTTCTTTGGTGATTTGTAGTGTAGTTTGCTGTGTGAATATGAAGAGGAGAGTGTTGGGACGGACACAGATACCCAGTCCCCGAGCCAGGAGAATTATTCAGAAGCGATTAAAATCCTCGTACTGGCCGGGAATCGAACCCGGGACGCTCTGATCCGAAGGCCAGTACTCTGACCATTCAGCCAACGAGTTGGACAATAACAATAAGTGATACTACAGCACATGCATGTTTCTGAACGCCCTACACATGTATCTTTGCAATAAATTCTCTGGCAGTAATATTGTCATTATTTCGCACAATATTATTACACGTTTTCCTACAAAGATGTCGCGGGAATAATATTTCATAGCTATCAACAAATCCCTGGTGACTAATTCCAAGCTGCACAATAATAATAATAATAATAATAATAATAATAATAATAATAATAGAACGCTGCCGTTATCGACATTAGAAAAGGTCCCCACCACAGTGTGGAAATTGTCCCCGTCCCACGCTCATCTTCGGTCATACATGTCTATCTTTCAAGTTGACGGTTTGTTAGTAAGTCATAAATATTTTGCCTATGATGATAATAATTATCGTAACAATCAAACTATTGACGACCGATGTCTCAATAAAACCAATCATCAGCAGCAAACATATTGCAATCCACATAACAAAAACATTCTGTGGGTGACCCTGAATGCCGTGCAATCCAGTACAATAGATTATAGTTCTAAGATATGTCCACAGATAGCGACACTAGTATGCTTGGACTCGAGTCTGGAGTCGAGTATACCGATTCTAAGAGCACATTACTCGATTCTACTCGATTCCGTCGCTAGCCCATCACTAATTGACTGTGTTCGTTCCCCACTTTGAGTCTCTGAAGCATGGCAACTGTCGACGCGAGTGAGGAGAGCGGAGGGGGATGTGGATGCGTATTAGAATCTCTCTTAATCCAGGGCATGAGTTCGAGGGCTTTTCAGGAGAAGAGTAATATAATTTCCGGTGGCAGGCCAATGCCTGATTTACCGGGTGTAAAAACTAAAATGAAACGTTGTGTTCGACACTTTAATACAGAGCAGTATGGAAAAATAGGCTGGTTATGTTGTTGTCAAAAAACATCAAAACTCTACTGTTGGCCTTGCGTTCTATTTTCAAATGAAAAGGGGGTGTGGAACAGTGTAGGCTTCGATGATAAGAATAACTTGCTTAAAGCATCCCAGCGTCATTAGCAATCACAAACACATATCCGAGCTGAAATTCTGTTAACAACTTTCGGAACGACCAGAATAGATCTGCAACTCGATCAGCAGCGTAAACTGGAGACAATAAAACATAACGAGTTGGTAAAACAGAATAGAAAGGTGATCCAACGACTGATTGACGTTGTAATGTATCTTGCAAGAAAGAACTTCCTTTCAGAGCGCATGCAGAAGATAAAAGTTCCTTAAATCGTGGAAATTATATAGAACTCATAACGCTGCTGAGCAAGTATGACGACACACTGGCAAATCATTTGCAGAAAGCAACGGTGTTCACAGGTCTTTCACATCAAATACAAAATGATTTAATTGACGGAGTAGCCAGTGTGTTATTGACCGAAATAAAGAAAGAAATATCACAGTCACCATTCGTGGCGATTATTATTGATGAATCTACTGATATTTCTACCCATTCCCAACTTTCAACTGTTGTTAGGTTCACGTCTGCTGATGGAGAAGTACAGGAGCGATTTCTTGGATTTACCGACGTAAGCGCCGATCGCAGTGCTCCTGCTCTTGCAGATCACGTGTTCCACATAATGGACGAGTTCAACTGTGGTTCTCAACTAGTCGCTCAATGTTACGATGGAGCCGCAGTGATGTCAGGAGACCTCAGTGGATTACAGAAAAGAGTGAAAAACAAATATCCCGACGGTATATTCATACATTGTTTTGCTCACAGACTGAACCTTGTCCTTACACAGACAACTTCTAATATAAAGGAATGTAAAATATTCTTCATGACTCTGAGTAGCTTGGCATCTTTCTTTTCTAATTCGACGAAGAGAACTGCTGCATTAGATAAAGAAGTCAAGAGACGATTTCCCAAAGTGTGTCCAACACGATGGAATTACAACGGAAGACTTGTTGAAACAGTTCGTGAACAAAAAGAAGAATTAGTTCAGTTGTTCGAGAATATCCTTGATAATCCAGAGCAATGGGATAGTCAAACGTATCACGAAGCTCGAGGTTTTAACAGCGTTCTCTCAGAATTCCAGTTCAATTTCATTTTATTAGTTTTTAGCGAGATATTTTGCTTAACCGATTCTCTCTTTGAAATTCTTCAAACGAAAGCACTGGATGTAAATTTCTGTATTGCCAAAGTAGGGGAAACAAAAAGTATCATTCAGGGAAAAAGAAATGAATTTGAAAGAGTATGGAACAAATGTCAAGAGAGCTGCGAGCTGCCAAAGAAGAGGCTACGTCAAAATGAAACCTGCGACATAAATTCACACTACCGTCGCATATATTGCGAGATATATGACAATATACATACCCAACTAGAAGTTCGATTCCAAGCACTCGAGAAATTAACATTTTTACAGTTAGTTGATCAAAGGAACACGAAGAAAAGTTTTCCTGAAACAGCATTCTGTTCTTTGAAACAAAGTTACGGTCAGCATTTTGACTTCGCCCGTCTCAGAAGCGAGCTCAGCGTAGCTTATTCCTCCGATGAGTATCTTACGATGGGAGTTCTAAAACTTTTGTTTTATTTAAAAAGTAGTGGATTGTCATCTTCTGCCTTTTCTGAACTGTTTAAGTTATGTGCGTTGATTTCAACTATCCCAGTGTCCAGTGTTAGTGCCGAACGTTCATTTTCGGCACTTCGGAGAATACACACCTACTGCAGAAACACACAGGGACAACAGAGACTCTCAAACTTATCTCTACTGTCGATTGAGAAGACGTTACTAAAATTGAAGTCATCAAAGAATGAAGAAGAATTCTACAGCCTTGTCATAGAAGAATTCGTCAAGAAGGAGAGGCGGATTGAATTAACATTCAAATAGCACAAGATAATGTGAGTTATTATATTTATTTTATACATCTTCCTAGCTTATGATATGTGCTTCCCTTACTGTAAAAGTCACGCGCCGCCACTGCCCCTTCGTAACCATCTGAATGAAGAACTGAAGGGAAATGGATAGGACGAGCAGGCCCTTTTTCTTGACCCGCTAGATCAACGGATGCGTTAGACTTCCTCTTGTGGGAACATTTGAAGAACGTCATTTACACTCAGGCGCCGGAAAACCCCGACCAGCTTCCGGACGCCTTCCGAGCAATTACATCTCGAATGCTTCGGCGCGCAAGACGATCTATTGGACACCGGGCCCGAAAGTGCATAAACCAAAACGATCATTACATTGAGCATTTGCTGCGATAAAACATTTTTAGGGCAGTTGTGTTTCTATTATTTCTGGTCTGTATGTGTCCGGCCTGCTAACTAATCGGCCCTTGTTAGGACCACAAACACATTCCTTTACACACAATTTGCATGGAAGGGAATATTGAACTTACATTGCGCGCAGTACGTGTTAAACAAATATTTCAAAAATTTGTAATCTTCGCCCAGGACTGCTACTGAAAAAATTGAAGTGGAATGAGTGGATTTCGAAACAAACAATTAAAAATAGCAATGCAGCATAAGTGTCCGCCTCTGTGGTGTAGTGGTTAGTGTGATTAGCTGCCACCCCCAGAGGCTCGGGTTCGATTCCTGGCTCTGCACGACATTTGAAAATTGGCAAGTGTGGTACGAGGGCTGGAACGGGGTCCACTCAGCCTCGGGAGGTCAACTGAGTAGAGGTGGGTTTTATTCCCACCTCAGCCTTCCTGGATGTGGTTTTCCGTGGTTTCCCACTTCTCCTCCAGGCAAATGCCGGGATGGTACCTAACTTAGGGCCACGGCCGCTTCCTTCCCTCTTCCTTGTCTATCCTTTCCAATCTTTCCATCCCCCCGCAAGGCCCCTGTTCAGCATAGCAGGTGAGGCCGCCTGGGTGAGGTACTGGTTATCCTCCCCAGTTGCATCCTCCGACCGAGAGTCTGAAGCTCTTGGACACTGCCCTTGAGGTGGTAGAGGTGGAATCCCTCGCTGAGTCCGAGGGAAAAACCGATCCTGGAGGGTAAACAGATAAATGAAATGGCGTATGGTTTTTAGTGCCGGGAGGGTCCGAGGACAAGTTCGGCTCGCCAGATGCAGATCTTTTGATTTGACTCCCGTAGGCGACCTGCGCGTCGTGATGAGAATGAAATGGTGATGAAGACGACACATACACCCAGCCCCCGTGCCAGCGAAATTAACCAATTAAGGTTAAAATTCCCGACCCTGCCGGGAATCGAACCCGGGACCCCTGTGACCAAAGGCCAGCACACTAACCATTTAGCCATGGAGCTGGACAAACAGATAAAGAAGAAGTATGCAGCATAAATAAGTATTTTTACGTACTTAGCCAATGGAAGGTAGAAAGTGACATATTTTAGAATTAATAGTTCGGAAAAGGGACTCTGTGTAGAGGTAGACAAAAACACTAAACCGAAACAAAATGTTATTGAAGATGAGCAGGTTCAGCTCGTTTCTGAACAGCTCATTGAAAACAGAAGCTACGATAAATTTGCACACCCCTTGAGACGACCCCGCGTATCACACTTTGATTATCACTGGGATAGAGCAAAGTGTAGTTTCCACCGAGGTCTCAGTCCATTTATGGCTGTGCTAGTATTTATTTAAATATCCGTATTTGTTTTTGTTTTACAGTATTCAAGTATTATAAATCTAGTTGAAATGTTCCGCTAAAACATTGCGAGGGAGTTCCAAATCTGTATGTGGTCATGCTGTTCCGTTTTGATTTATGATTGTGAGTAAATTTTATTAACTTGTGGAAACAATCGATCTCCGTTAAGTATACTCACCTCATCTTACAGAAACGAAAGTTTGTTTACGGATGTAGAGCCATAAATTACTTCAACAACTTTGCTCCGCGTCTCCAGAAGAAGATATAGACTGTTCACGAGAAAGACTTCTACAATAACAGTCGATATGTTCTTCTGAAGACGCGGAGTAAAATTCTATGCGAAACGTAACGAGTTTCACCAAATACACTATAGAACAGGGCCTCTCAAACGCCCAAAATCTCACGCGTGCAAACAGCGACGCAGAGTTCCTGTGCACAGTGCATCGGTCCCGCTCGGCTCGGCTCGGACCAGCGCTAAGTCTCTAGGCTACTCGGCTAAGCTCGGCTAAGCTCGGCTCAACTCAGCTCAGATTTGGAACGCTACGGAGCAAGTGAGGAAGAGGGAGATAGTGGGAGCAAGCGAGACAGGCGTCAACCAAGCCAAGTCGTCTTTTGCACCGAGCACAGTGCATGCACCAGGCGCATGCACTCTGAGAGGCCCTGCTATAGAGAATACGTGCCACTTTGCGAGATATCGCAAGACATTGATTGTCAGCGCACCTAGCGGGACGGCCTTAAAACGGAATGTAGTAGTGCACTACACACTATGAATTACGCCAAAAGTGTCAGGTTCGAAGTCGTCTTTAATTAAGAAGTGGTTACAGGAGTTTCCCCTTTTCACATCGGATGGTAAAATGATATTCTGTGACGTTTGCAGCACAGTGCTAAGTGAAACTTCTTTTATGTTTCCCCCTAATTTAGCAAAATAAACATTGTATATTAATTAATGCCTATTAAAAACGTAAAATTGAAGCTGCATAAAAATATTTTAGAACATATTTGAGAGTCTGTTTTAAGCATTTTAGCTCCTAAAAAATCCGAGGTCTAGTAATCACTATTGCATATTTCTTTTTTTTTTTGCTAGTTGTTTTACGTCGCACTGACACAGATAGGTCTTAGGGCGACGGTGGGACAGGAAAGGGCTAGGAGTGGGAAGGAAGCGGCCGTGGCCTTAATTAAGGTACAGTCCCAGCATTTGCCTGGTGTGAAAATGGGAAACCACGGAAAACCATTTTCAAGGCTGCCGACAGTGGGGTTCGAACCTACTATCTCCCAAATACTGGATACTGGCCGCACTTAAGCGACTGCAGCTATCGAGCTCGGTATTGCATGTTTCTGTGATGGTTGGAAGTGTAGTGCGTTGTCTGAATATGAAGAGAAACGTGTTGAAACAAACACAAACACCTAGTCCCCAAGCCATAGGAATTAATTAGACGTGATTCAAATCCCCGATCCGGCCGGGAATCGAATCCGGCACCTTCTGAACCGAAGGTGTCGATATTGACCATTCAGCCAAGGATTCGTACAAAACGGAATCATTCCTGAGTTCCATTATTTCCATCAGTATTAACATTCAACTTGCGTAGTACAACAAAGCAAAAATCATTATTTATTTCCATTATTTCTATCAATTTTAACATGCAATTTTTAGTGTTTCAATCGTCCTGCCTGATGTTTAAGGTCCGGCCGCCAGGTGCGCCACTGTCAACAATTCTCTCAGTTTAGTCGTTGCCTACTCCTACGGCAACAAGGTTTTATTTATTTATTTATTTAACTATTAGCTGAGGCACCTGAGCTAAAGCTCGCTGTGGTGCAGTACATTCTAATATTATCATGGCTTCAGAGTATTTATAAATTAAATTAATACACTCCAGTATTACAAGTTTGTTACATTAAATCAGTTAATAGTAATTTTGGTTACATGAATAGGTCTAAGTACTACATATCACACATAAGTTACGTTAGTTTCATAAAATATTAATATATCCTATAAAAATAACCATATGTACCGGTATATGTTTTGTTTTAATATAATTGAATTGTTTCATAATGATACAGTGCTTAGCCTACAAGGAATACAAAGCCTGCCCAATAGCCACTCATAGCTGTCCGCCCTGTGGATGCTATATTTGCCGCTAGAGGCGCTGCAATTCAACCTCACATGAACACGTCGGTTGGCGGTATTTCTACACACTGTATGCTTACTGGTGACGAAAGTTGAATGTTAATACCGATAGAAATAATGAAACTCAATAATGATTTTGTTTTGTCCAAATCCTTGGCTGAATGGTCAGCGTTGAAGCCTTCGGTTCAGAAGGTCCCAGATTCGATTGCCGGCCGGATGGGTGATTATAATCACGTCTAATTAATTCTTCTGGCTCGGGGACTGGTGTTTGTGTTTGTTGATATAGTGATTACTAGACCTCGGATTTTTAGGTGCTAAAATGTTATTTTAACTGCCTAAAACAGACTCTCAAATAGGCTCTACAGTATTTTTAGGCAGCTGCAGTTTTACGTATCTTAATATGCATTATTTAAAACACCGTGTTGATTTTGTTTAATTGATAATAATTCGTTATGGGGAAATAAAAAACAAGTTTCACTCACCTCTTGCTGCAAACGTCGCAGAATATAATTTTACCATCCGATGTGAAACGGGGAAACTCTTGTAAATTGAGGATGAATTGGAACCTGACACCTTCTGCTTAATTCACACACTGGCCAAATGGGAAAAGGATGTGGTTAAAATACGTCAATCATATTACGCTGGTGTACTGCTGCGTTCCGTTTTGTAAACAAGGCTCTAGAAATAAAGTTCCTGGAAATGGTTTCCATGAATTCCCTTGCTAAGAGCCAACTAGGGAATTATGGATTAAAGCAATAAACAGACCAGGTATGGTACAGTAAATACGCAGACCACGAGACGGCAAAAATTAGGTTACTTATTATTATTATTGCTCCTATTCTGATGATAATAATTTCCTTATTCTGTTGTGTAGGTGGTACCAAGAATAAGTTATGGAACCTTAGTGACCGCTCCGTCGAGTGCTGCAATGGCATATATTTGAGGGTATTTGGTAAGAGTTGTCGAAGACCGCATGCCATGTCCAGAGTGTGTTGATAAAATTAGTTTATCCAGAGTCCATCTCCACTAACGTCATTAATAAAAATCAAAGACAGAGGTGGTCTCAGGTATCCAAAGCCATGTTTTGTTTCACTGCTGATGAAACTGGGGCAAGTAAGGGACGAAATGTTATCGGTAACGCTGGGCAGTCCAAAAACAGTACAAACATTAACCGAAATACTGTTGCCACGTGTTGCTAAAAATCCTATTCTACAGTGTGGGAAAAGTGATCATCCTGAGGAACTAAGCAGAATACTGCAGAAGTTTCTGCACCTCTCTGTCACTAACTACTCTAATGGCATGACAGATGAGTATCGCTGAGAATACTTCTCGATAAGAAAAACAATTTATGAGAAGAAAATATCAAGGAAAATAGTTAAAGTCGTTCCTTTTCACTGAAAATCTATGGTGCGGTAGTAAAAATATCTAGTGCAGACCGTATATCCCTTTAAATGCCAGACATAAATTTCGACAGTTGTGTGTGTTATCTGAAATGAAAATCCACAGCTGAATTGAACTCCTAGGGGTAAAAGGTGAACATTAATTATTTTCTACTTCATTCTGCTCAGTAACGTATATAATATACAGGAAGTATAGTACAGAGGTCAATTTGTGCTGGTTTTAACTCCCGTTACCAATGCTACTGAGTGCTGATGTGAGGTGGTATACTAGCGCTGCAGCGGTCAAGATGCGCACTGCCAGGCGGACACTGTTTCTGAAGAGAACACTGCGAGTGAGCAGGCTTTGTATTCCTTGTAGGCTAAGTACAGTGTAAGAGTAAACAAGCAGTCACACCAACTACTAAATATACAAGAAAGAAAATGTAAAAGTCAGTTTCAAAATTCATTACATCTACATTTTTTCTACTTAAGATAATTATTTAACTTCTTTTAGAACATTTTTATTGAAGAGGCGTTCTTTATATCTTCCGGCAGTTTATTGTAGAGACTAACAGAATAATGCCATATGGAATTAATTCCATATTTATTTGAATGGATAACAATGCAGTGGATATTATTAGCATTTCTTAACATATGTTATTAGCATTTCTTGTATTATAATTGTGAATTACTGAATTTGTTTTACATGATGTATTTGAGTGTGCCAAATTACGAATAATTTTATATATCATAACCAATGAAGATTTCTGTCGTAGGCTTTCAAGTGAGAGAACATTACATAGTCTGTACAATTGTTCAGTAGGAGTTAACAGAGGCAATTTAAAAAGTATTTTCAATGCTCTTTTATGCATCATAACAAATCTAGTGAATAATTCCTTAGTACAACATGCCCATATATGGATCATATAAGTAATGAAAAATGAAAATGAAAACCTACAACCTGTTTTTCAGTCATTGACCGGGTCAGGGATGTAATGAATGAAGCAGATATAGGCTATTAGTACGTTGGGGTCGCCACTCCCAAAGTGATTTATTAATGACTGATAGATTCTATGAAATGAGAATGGAGAGTGTTGCTGGAATGAAAGATGACAGGGAAAACCGGAGTACCCGGAGAAAAACCTGTCCCGCCTCCGCTTTGTCCAGCACAAATCTCACATGGAGTGACCGGGATTTGAACCACGGTATCCAGCGGTGAGAGGCCGACGCGCTGCCGTCTGAGCCACGGAGGCTCCATATAAGTAATATGGCTCTCAATTAGGGCTTGTAAACACTTTTCAATAAATCATGAGAAACTTTGTATTTCAGTCTATTTAGAATGCCAATAGCTGGGATCAGTTTGTCACAGGTAGATTCAACATGATTCTTCCACGTTAGTGATTCGTCAATAATTAGTCCAAGAAATTTAGCAGCCTTTACTCTAGGCACTGATTGCCCAAAAAACGTCATATGTAAATCTAAAAAAATAATTACTTTTAGGTTTATTAAATAAAATATAATTGGTTTTTGTCAGATTGATTGTAAATCGATTTTTACAGAAGCATGTTTCAATTAAATTTGCATCATGCTACATATTTTGTTCAAGTTCTTGAATGTTATCACCGGTATAGAATATATTGGTGTCATCTGCAAAAAGTGATAATCTACCTCTGAGATGTAAGTTACCAATATCGTTAATAAAAATAAGAAAGAGTAACGATCCTAACACTGAGCCCTGTGGGACTCCGACTGAGATAGTTTGGTAATTACTGTTGGTATATCGAACAGCTGTGCTCTACAGTATCATGGGAAAACTGCGGAACATATATTGGCGATACTCAGCATTTAATTCCAAGATGAAAGGGTGGGGGGTGGGGGGGAACTAAGCTGAAAATTATGTTTAGGAACTCGAGGGGACGGGGCTTTTAGAGGGTCTCAGTTTGGTTTTCAAAGCATAACGGGCAATCGGTGGTGCATACATTTGTGAAACTCGGCATTTGACTTCAAGACAAAAGGAGGAAGAAATATTAGAATAAATATGACTTCTCTTCAACAGTGTTAAGCTGCCTGCCATTCACAGCGTAAGGGATTACGCGTAACATGTACCAGAGCAACTCAGAAGGAAAATGAAGGAAGGCAACAAAGCGATGGCTGTGCCCGCTATTGTGCTTCCTCCCTGCGAATGTATTTTAATACCCCATGGGCAAAAAAAAAAAAAAAAAAAAAAAAAAAAAAAAAAAAAAAAAAAAAACATCGTCCTTTTTCTTTCTTTCATAATACAATGTAAATTACATTATAACATTCTTTAATCACGAAGAATTATGGATGATTCATTCCTTGTAGGTCCATAAAGAGCAGTACCAGTACTGTTTTCTTAACACGGAACGCTCTTTAGACGTTCCTTCTTTTTTTATATACGAACATGCTGCTTTGACTCGCACAGTTTCAAAATTCTGGTGGGAAAAATCTTAGCAGTTCATATAGGCCTACTCTTGAGAAATTTATTGTTTGAGTATTAGAAGGGTAATGAAATAAACCCAGTAAATTCCTCTTAACCAGAGGAGTTATTGGTACAGTACAATCGGCTTATTTCTACGATAACGTTATTTGCTAAACTTCAGGCATTTAGTGTTCTTGAGATCTTTCTGAATTGACGTTCAGTACTTTCTTTTGGCCAAGGTTCAGTGTGCTATTAATATTGTTGGACACTTGTGTCTTGCTACGAATTCTTGCTTAGGATATAAATAAATTTGGAAGTCTTCGTGAATGTACAGTGTAAGGAGAAGAAACAACCCTTCACTATGTGAGTGTTTGTTAAGAGATACGTTACAGAATTCTCACGTTACTGTGTTAAGCGCACTATGTTCAAGTTATAATGTCTGGCCCTATCACTCTTTTGATGGAGCACAAGAAGTTGTGAGTATCGTAATAGACTATTCATAAAGTGAATATTAGAAATGCATGTACCATCATCATCGTAGATGTATAACTTCGACTTATTAATAACTGCCACTATTAAATGCCTAGTAGCAAGAATCGGCCAGATTTAGCATCCACACTTGAATTTTATATTAACCTTAGAAACGAGTTAAGTAGGTAATTTGATGTTCCTTCCTTCTAATTCTTTTTTAAATCAGAAAGTTGAGTGAAAAATTGCCAAGAACGCTTAATTTATTCGGGCTGATTAGTATGACAGTTCCCTTGAGGAAAAGGACGTAAATATTTTCTACCATGAGAAGTATCAGTTGTGTCGTCATTTTCCCAAGTTCAATAATATTGTAAATTAACAATGTATGTCAAATATTAAATTCCAAAAATGGAACCATAATTTAATTCCCCCAGTTGCAACAAGAATTACAATTAAACTATAGTCCCCTTCTGGGGACTTGCATTTTGATATACGAAACCAAAGGCAGGTACAGCAGATGGAGGTAGCCTACATATCGGCTTAGAGAGGCGTGGCAAGCCGACTGTTCAGCCCAATACACGCTACGCTGGTAATTTTACGATTGAAAAAAAAATATCAAAAGACGTTTAATGCTCATAAAACAATACAACAAACAACTGTTTATTGTCTGAGTGTAGCGTGTGCGTGGGCATTTCTTTTTCACCGCTTGTCACGCACAGCCGGAGCATGAGAAAATCGGCGTCTTGCCCGCGTTTCGGTGGAGTGGTAGCAGTTGCGTAACAAGGATCGTCGGAGGGGGAGGGGTGGAGGAGGGGGTTGCTATAGTGTGTGTGTGTGTGTGTGTGTGTGTGTGTGTGCGCGTGCGTGCGTGCGCGTGTGCGTGCGTGCGCGCGCGCGCGCGTGTGTGTGTGTGTGTGTGTGTGTGTGTGTGTGTGTGTGTGTGCTGCGCTCATGCATAAGTGTTATAATAAAGACGCCGATACAATGAATTATGCCTTTGCTGGCAGGACCTAGTGTTTACAGTGCACTATGTCTTCTGGTATGGGCTAGAGCAATTTTGTTACTTTCATTGATCTGTCTCGGCTTTATCCTTGGCTTTGACAAAATGAAAGTGACTGAGGAATGAGTGTTGCTAATAATGCCACTCCTTATGCAGCCAGTCCCTGCTATGAATGGTGTGAAAATGTTGCTCATAGGGTCAGTCGGTGTATGAATTGCAGTGGGCTTGTCTGACATATGGAATAGCAACTTCTAGCTCGATGAGGAAAGCAACGGGAAACTACCTCACTCCTCATTTCCCTTGTACGTCTCTTCATTGATGCCTAGGCCATCTATGACAGCTAATGGTGGAGCTGTTGAGGATCCAACCAGCCTTCGGGCTGAGGACTAACATACATACATACATACATACATACATACATACATACATACATACATACATACATACATACATACATACATACATACATACATACATACATACATACATACATACATACATACATACATACATACATACATACATACATACAATTATATGATGTTGATATTCAGATTGCACTACAAACATCGTATGTACATTAAAATACAGAACAAGAACAATATGATCAAAGTCAACAGTTTTACAGCGAATGGTATGTTTACAATCTAAAATCCATCTTTCGAGACTTCTTAGAAAATATATTGTTTTTATAATTATGTCTCTGTGAATATTCAAAAAGCCAACCCACTAAGTCGACTTTCACTCGTTTATTTTCTTTTGTAAAAATTTCATGGGGGTCTAACCTCCAGTAAACCCCCTCCTTGGCTTCGCCCCTGAGTGGCAGCAAGTGGGGAGGGAAATAACACTTCCAAAGAGAAATATAAACCTCATATAAAAACAGATAAGGAGCTGAGTGGCTCAGACGGTTGAGGCGCTGGCCTTCTGTCCCCACCTTGGCAGATTCGATCCTTGCTCAGGTCAGTGGTATGTGAAGGTGGTCAAATACATCAGCCTAGTGTCGGTAGATTTATTAGAACTCCTGCGGGAAAAATTCCGGCACCTCAGCGTCTCCGAAAACCGTCCAAAGTAGTTAGTGGGACGTAAAAAATAACATTAAAATTATCATTATTAAAAACTAGATTTTCAGTCTATCCATTCATAAAGTCAGAGAATATGACTGACTACCTTCAGAACGCTGCCGGGCTGAATGATTCAGACGGCAGAAGGCTGACCTTCTGAGCCTAAGTTAGCGGGTTCGATTCCGGCTCAATTCGGTGGTATTTGAAGGTGCTCAAATACTCCAGCTTCATGCAGGTAGATTTAATATTTATCGGTGCGTAAAAGAACTCCGCCGGCCGAAATTCTGGCACCTCGTCTTCTTCGAAGACCGTAAAAGTAGTCAGTAGGCTCGGAAGTTGAGAACCGATAAATTGCCTAAAAAGAAGACCTCCAAAAAGACCTAATAATATCAAAAAGGATCTAAAAACTGGCAAAAAGGAGGTAACAGTGCGGTACAAATCCATTCATAATATGGTACATATTTAATGAAGGAATATAATGCTTTAAAATGCAATATTCTGGTGCTTTGCAACACACAGTGCAAAAACATATTAGTGAAATAATACTTCTTTCAGACATATATTGTCGGGCTCCATGGCTAAATGGTTAGCGTGCTGGCCCTTTGTCTAGAGGGTCCCGTGTTCGATTCTCGGCCGGGTCGGGGATTTTAACCTTCGTTGGTTAATTCCACTGGCTAGGGGGCCTGGGTGTTTGTGCTGCCCGCAACATCACTGCAACTCACACACCACACTATCCTCCACCACAATAACACGCAGTTACCTACACATGGCAGATGTCGTCCACCCTCATCGGAGGGTCTGCCTTACAAGGGCTGTATTCTGCTAGAAATTGCCACACGAAATTATTATTATTAAGCATAAATTTTTAGATTAACACAATTAAATAAAAGAATTCCGTGTTTGTTAAAAAATGTACTTGCAGACGTTGGAATGAATGTTTTTTTTTTTTTTTTTTTTTTTTTTCCACCTAGAACCCGCAATGGCTTAACCACACAAGGGTTGCATAATTAGAATTCGGAATCATTACCTCGGTTGACTTTGCAGTATGTCACAGAAGTCATCGCGAGGTTCTTAGGTGTAAGGGATCGTCGCGTCGGTTTTCGGACACCACGGTGCGAAACATCCTGAAGCTTCTCGCCACATCAACAGATGTTAAGGGTTTATACCTAAAGCGTCCGCCTCCGTAGCGTAACAGTGGGTGTTATTAGCTGCCGTCCTCGGGGGGTGGGGGAGAGGGGGGCGAGCTCGATTCCCGGTACTGCCAGAAATTTAAGAACGACAGGAGGGCTGGGAAGTCGTTGAAGTGGTACATGCAGCTCACCTCCACTGGGGGTGTGCCTGAAAAGGGCTGCACCACCTCGCTATGAAGACACGAGTTTGCATACTTAAAGCAAGTGACATCTCCCTCTTTTAAAACACTCACATCAAAATTTTCTCCTTTCAGTATTTTACTTGTCTTACGTTGTATACTTTGATACCCGTGTTTTTTACAGTTTGCTTTACGTCGCACCGACACAGATAGGTCTTACTGCGAGATAGGTCTTACGGCGACTATGGGATTAAGAAAGTGGGAAGGAATCAGCCGTGGCCTAAATTAAGGTACAGTCCCAACATCTGCCTGGTGTGAAAAAGGGAAACCACGGAAAACCATCTTCGGGCTGCTGACAGAGGGGTTCGAACCCACTATCTCCCGAATACTGGATACTGACCACACTTAAGTGACTGCAGCTATGGAGCTCGGTCCCGTAGGTTTTTAAAGCATTAGTTTCATTTTTAATAAAATTTCATTTTCTCTACTACAACAGAAAATATGTTTAAGAGGCGTTATATGAACTAATGATGATTCGAATTGAGAATGGACAGTACAAATATAGTCGAAAGAAGGTGAACTTGCAGAAAAAAGACGTTAAGACCTTAAAAAAAGGATAAGTCAAAAATGCCGAAAAATGCAAAAAAAATTCAATTATATCCCACCATTTTCTGGTCTACAATGACCCAGAATGAACATAAATTATGTTGGGTCTCGTCTTCGGACAGTTAAAAAAAAACAGGATTTTTCCTTAACTTCCGAGCCCTAATAATCACATCAATTATTTGTCCAGCGCCTTGGTTGATTCGTCAGCATACAGCCCTGGGTTCGATTCCCGGTCGGTTCTGCGATTTTAAACGGTTATTTAATTTGGCTCTGGGACTGGGTGTTTGTACTGACCCCGCCCCCCTCACATTCGTGCGATGGGAAAATTTTCCGAAACCTAATAGGTTATTTTATAGCATTTTTGGTGCTGATTGCGAGTAAAGTTGTGAAAAAAACCACATTAAGTACAGTTTCTTTGCACACTTAGCTCATTATTTGAACGCATTTAATACACATAGGAATTTAAGCATGCGGGTTTATAAAAATTCACTCTTGTGTTTTTGTCTGCCGAGTACTGTGCTCGTGTTTGGTTGAATTGCCCACACACCTACCTCATAGATAAGCAGCTCAACACCACGTTGCGGTCCGGCTCCATGGTTAAATGGTTAGCGTGCTGGCCTTTGATCACTGGGGTCCCGAGTTCAATTCCCGGCAGGGTCTGGAATTTTAACCATCATTGGTTAATTTCGCTGGCGCGGGGGCCGGGTGTATGTGTCATCTTCATCATCATTTCATCTTCATCACGTCGCACAGGTCGCCTAGGGGCTTCAGATCGAAAGACCTGCACCTGGCGAGCCGAACATGATTTCGGACACTCCCGGCACTAAAAGCCATACTTCATTTCATTTACCACGATACATAACATTACCGGTACAATAAGATCTACACCCACATGTTGTCTACCTATCCTCAGCCATACCTCCCCATCAGATCTTCGACGTAAGAACGTTCTCCTCAGAGGATTTCCAGAAACTAATTAATAAACCGCAATTACTAATAAATGGCGACATCGCCGATGTCTACGGTCTCTAAAACCTTCGATAAGAACTGAAATAAAATTGAAAAATATCAACTTCAATATAACTGAAGAATGGCAGGGAAGACAAAATACTAAGCCTGAGTCAACTCTACCGTACAGTTTCTTGGTTCGTCGCTGCCACCTGGATTTGAGCATCCTCGTAAAATCTGGTCTACTCTTAACAGGATACGATGGTGCCATGATATCTGTGCAGATTTCCACTACAAATGGAAAGTAATTTCTAAACCTAACTGCGATTGTGGTGCTTCTAAGCAGACCATCCAGCATATTATCACCGAGCGTCCAAAAAGAAAGTACGGTTGCAACATCGGTGATTTGGCTCATGCATTTCCAGAGACAGTTAGTTACATAAACAACCTGGGCATAAAGATTGTATTGTATTGTATTTTATTTCGTCCAACTGATCATACAGTGATACGGGACACGTCAATAATCATGTTTACAGTAACAAAAGATAAAACAGTAATATACATGCCATGATAAATAAAGAGAAATATACAATGTGGTAAAGAGGCACAGATTTTTTTAAAAAAGTTTGTTTTTCAAAATCATGTACGTATGCCTTCTATCTGTAAAGCCATGAGCTAAATATATAATAATACATTTGTTGCAATCAAATGCCATAATATATACACTTAGCCTAGATACACTCAGATATACATCAATAATAATAATGTACAATCAATGCGTGCAAAACGTCATCAGTTGTTGACACAATTGTGTCAAGCTTCCTATTCTACGGAAACATTCGATGGCAAGGTACATATGACACCGTTGGTCGCAGAAGACACATAAGCAGCCTGGTCCCGGCTTGTTAAATCCCAAGGTTCTGCATACCTTATGGTGGAACCCGTGTACGGCAAACCTGGTCACTGTATGCCTCAGACCATACCCACCGCGTGTCCAATCCCTATTTATCATCGCATCAGTCGAGTAAAACTCACCCCATATCATAGCCCTCTTTGATTGCAGTTCTTGTAGCAACTTCCTGTAACTCCTTGTCGCTGAAAGTAGCAATCTAAATCTTATGTCTTCAATGAAGTACGTCTCCTTTGCAAGAACGTATGCTAGTCTTGATGATGTATATTTAAAAACACATAGAACTCTCTTCAAGAATCTAGCCTTCAGACTTTCCAGCTCTTGTAGTTGTCTTTTCGAGAGATGTTCCCATCTTAGCTCTAGACCATATATGGCTGTTGGAACAACTTTCGTATTAAACAGAGCCATGGCTGTCCCCAAAGATAGCTGTGGAAGGTGTTTAATATCACTAATGCTTCTGTAGCTGCGATGACTCTCTCCTGCAGGTGTATTGTGAATGTTGTTCTTGTTACCTGTGTTGTAATCCCTAGGTATTTGTAATGATTATTAATCCGTAACTTTTGTCCTTTCCATAGGATATAATCATCCTTAGATAATTTTCCTCCCCTCCTGAAAACAACCAATTCGGTTTTGTTCGCATTAAGGTCCATTTTATTTTCTTCTGCCCATTCCACGATTAAGTCCATGGCAACTTGTAGTTCCTCTTTACTCTCAGACGCAATAGCCATGTCGTGCGAATATACGTTTGCGTGAACCTTCCGTGTTTGGTTCTTGATTTCTTTGATTGCATCCTGTGTGAAGAAATTAAACAGCGGAGGACTTAGTGGGTCCCCCTGTAATACCCCATTTGTCTGCCGGATCCACCTTGATGTGCAGAGATTGTCACTTAAATATATAAATACTAGCAGTTACTTGCGGCTTCGCTCGCGTGGATTTCGTAATTTGTTAACAGTAATCGTTCCTCGGTACTGTACTAAGACATTATCTGAAAATCCATAAAGTATAAATTCCGACAGAAAATTTAATTTAATTTACCTCAGAAACTCTTTGTAAACCATGTTTGTGGTATTGTCTTGTGGAAATAAGATGACCATGCGACAGAGAACTGTACATGTGAGAAAGAGTCTTCTCTCAAGTCGAAAAAAAGTTTCTTTATTTTTAAAAGAGATTCCAAATACCTATTTTCACGTCTGTAAAACCTTCAGTTTTTGAGATATCAGTATCCAGATAAAAAGAATTTAACCCATTTATCAGTCCTTCCCCCACGCCCACCTATGTGGATTTTCCGTGAAAGTTTATTTTTAAAGGAGATTCCAAATACCAATTTCCACGTCTGTAACATCTTCAGTTTTTAAGATATAATTATTATCATAAAAAATAGTTCAATTCGTTTTTCATTTCTTTTCACTTCCGTTAAGTGCCTTGTCCGAAAAAATACATGTTTCCGTATTTTTAAATACTCCATATACCAAGTTTTACATCTGTAACATGTTAATATTTGACTTATACTGTAGATCGGTGCTCATTTAAAAATTTCACCCGCTTTTCCAGTTATTTTCACCCCCTTAACTGGATTTTCCGAAAACAATAAATACGTGTTTCTTTATTTTTTAAGGGGATTTCAATTACCAAATTTCAGGTCTGTAATATATTTAGTTATCTTAGATATAAGTATCCTCATACAAGTAATTCAACTAATATTTAAATTCCTTCACCCCTCCACTTAAGTAACTTTCCGAAAAGAAAAGAATGCATGTTTCTTTATTTTTAAAGGAGATTCCAAATATTAATTTTCACGTCTATTGCATCTCTAGTTTTCTAGACATAAGTATCCACATACAAATAATTCAACTAATTTTTCAAATCTTTCACCCCCCTTAAGTGGAATTTCCGAAAACAAAAGAATACGTGTTTCGTTACTTTTAAAGGAGATTCCAAATATACATATACATACATATTTCCACGTCTGTAACATCTTCAGTTTCTGAGATAAGTAGCCTGTCTGTCTGTTAGGTCATCAGCCCAGAGGCTGGTTGGATCCTCAAATAGCATCACCAAAGGCTATGCAGTTAGAGGGCAACCACAAAAACCAATAATGGGGCGTACTAGGCAAGATGAGGAGTGAGGTAGTTTGCCATTGCTTTTCTCACTGGGCCAGACAGTGCTATTGTAGCACAACTAAATCTATGAGCAACACCTTTCATGACACTCAGACACACTGGTTGTGCTCTGAATGTCATTAATCAGCACCACCCATATCCCAGCAGCTTCCATATTGTCACAGCCATGGATGGGACTGGGACTTCAGTGGCAGCTACACTTTGCTCTGGCCTGTGCCAAGAGATGGATGCAAAAGTACTGTATCCATCAAGAAATGACAGCAGGCAGATAAGTAGCCTATCCCAATAAAAAGAACTCAATCCCTTTATCAGTCCTCGTCCCACCCCCATGCCCGTCTAAGTGGATTTTCCGTAAAGGTTTCTTTATTTTTAAAGGAGATTCCAAATACCAATTTTCACGTCAGTATCATCTTCAGTTTATGCTCATAAAAAGTATTTCAATTATTTTTCACTTCTCACCTCCGTTAAGTGCATTTTTTGTAGAAAAAACATGTTCCTGTAATGTTAAAGGACTTCCCACATACCAAGGTTCACGTTTGTAACATGTTAAGTTTTTATATATACTGTAGATATATCGGTACTCATTTTAAAAATTCACCCGTTTTTTCAATTCTTTTCACCTCCTTAAGTGGATTTCCGAAAACAAAAAAGATGTTTTTCTTTATTTTTAAAGGAGATTCCAAATATCAGTTTTCACGTCTGTAACATCTTCAGTTTTTGAGATAGGAGTATCCTCATATATACAGAATGGTCCGACTCGTTGGCCGAATGGTCAGCGTACTGGTCTTCGGTTCAGAGGTTCCCGGGTTCGATCCTCGGCCGGGTCGGGGATTTTAACCTTTACTGATTTAATTCCAGTGGTTCGGGGGCTGGGTGTTTGTACTGTCCTCAACATCCCTGCAACGCACACACCGCACATAACTATATCCTCCACCACAATAACACCCAGTTACCTACACATGGCAGATGCCGCCCAAACTCATCGTAGGGTCTGCCTTACAAGGGCTGCACCCGGCTAGAAATAGCCACACGAAATTATTATTGTTATATACAGAATTCATCTTCTTCTTTAATCCCCCCCACCTATGAAGTCAATTTTCCGAAAATAAATACGTATTTCATTATTTTCAGAGGAGATTACAAATACTACTTTTCACGTCTATAACATATTTAGTTTTTTAGATATAATTATCCTCATACAAATCATTCAACTAATTATTCAATCCATTCACCCCCTCACATGGATTTTACAAAAAACAAAAGAATACGTGTTTCTTTACTTTGAAAGAAGATTCAAAATACTAATTTTCAAACCTGTCACATCTTCAGTTTTTGAGATATAAGTAATCTCATAAAAAGAATTCAACTCCCTTTTCACCTCCCACCCCGCGTTAAGTTAATTTCCCACCTCAAAAATGTATTTTTCTTTATTTTTAAAGGGGATTCCAAATACCAGTTTGCACGTCTGTAACCTTCAGGTTCTGAGATATATGTATCCTCATAAAAAATTCAACTCCTTTTCCACCCCCAAATTGATTTCCCCCGCCCCAAGCGCGTTTCTTTATTTTTAAAGAAGTATCCTCATATAAATAATTCAACTAATTTTTCAATATTCTTTCATCCCCCTTAAGTGGATTTTCCGAAAACAAAAGAATGCATGTTTATTTTCTTTGAAAGGAGATTCCAAATACGAATTTTCACGTTTACAACATCTTTAGTTTTTGAGATATAAGTATCGCCATACAAAGAATTCAACTATTTTTTCACCCCCTCGCCACTAAGTTGATTTTCCGAAAACAAAGGGTTACGTATTCCGTTATTTTTAAAGGAGACTCCAAATACCAATTTTCACCCCTGTAACATCTTCAGTTTTTGAGATATCAGTATGCTAATAAAAAGAAGTCAACCCCATTTTCAGTCCTTTTGAACCCCCTCCCCCGCACCCAAGTGTTTTTTCTAAAGAAAAATACATATTTCTTTACTTTTTAAAGATTTAAAATACCAATTTTCACGCCGGTAACAGTTTACGTTTCTGAGAAATACTGTAGATATAGCCTTTTTTTCAAAAAATTCATCCCCTTTGTAACTCCTGTTCAACCCCCCCACCCCCCAATTAATGGGACTTTCCAAAAACAAAAATACATGTATCTTTATTTTTAAAGGATTTTCCAAATACCAATTTACATGTCAGTAACATCTTCAGTTTTTGAGATTTAAGTATTCTCATAAAAGGTATTCAACCCTTTATCACTTTTTTCCACCCCTCCTTAAGTCTGGCTTCATGGCTAAATGGTTAGCGTGCTGGCCTTAGGTCACAGGGGTCCCGGGTTCGATTCCTGGCAGAGTCGGAACTACGTGACTACAGTAACCCACAAACATGAACCATGAACTTTAACCATCATTGGTTAATTTCGCTGGCACGTGTGTGTGTCGTTTTCATCATCATGTCATCCTCATCACCACGCGCAGGTCGCCTACGGGTGTTAAATAAAAAATATCTGCACCTGGCGAGCAAAACTTGTCCTCGGACACTCCTGGCACTAAACGCCATGCGCTGTTTTATTTACCACCATTAAAGGGATTTTCCGAAAACAAAAAATATATCTTTATTTTTAAAGGAGATTCTAAATACCCATTTTTACGTCTGTAAACTTAAGTTTCTGAGATACAGATATGCTCATATAAATAATTCAACCCGCCCCCCCCCTTTCATCCCCTTAGCGACAGAATATCCAAAAATCCTCCCTTAGTGAGCACGTACACTGTAATATAAACGTATCCCCAAAATTTCATTCCTTTATGTCCCAATAGTTTTGGCTCACTCAGTCAGGACATATTATTTTATATATAGATATAAATTCACTGTTTCATGTTAGTGAACGTGACTTATACAACAGGTTTAAAAAATAACAAAAGATATAGAAAGAAGATGAAGCAGCAGAATACTAGAACTAGTTTTTTTACAAATTGCTTTACGTTGCACCGACACAGATAGGTCTTATGGAGACGATGCGACAGGAAAGGACTAGGAGTGGGAAGGAAGCGGGCGTGGCCTTAATTAAGGTACAGCCCCAGCAATTTCCTTGTGTGAAAATGGGAAACCACGGAGAATCATCTTCACGGCTGCCGACAGTAGGGTTCGAACCCACTATCTCTCGAATATTGGATACTGGCCGTACTTAAGCGACTGCAGCTATCGAGCTCGGTAGAACGAGTTAAAACAAGTTCATATTCCAAGAACTGAAGTGGTGGTGATTATTGTTCTAAGAAGTACTACAATTGGGCAACCATCCTCTATTAACACTAATCAGAGGGAAAATATGGTACGGGTCCGATATTTCGAAGACTGAAGTTATCGGTCAAAGAAAGACAAGAGCCACCAAGGGCGTGACAATGAAAGACTCCGTAGGCCTCATAAACTTTACACCATCGGGTTCGGAAAAGAACAAGAGTTGGTCAAGGGAGGTCGGGTAGGAGAGATGAAAGTGAGGAGCCTGGCACAAGAGGGCAGCAAAGGGCCCCGTGTTCGCCAACCCACACTTCCAAGTTACGAGCCTCTGGGGCCCCGTTTATCTCCTCTTACGAAGGACAGGGGATACCGTGGACGTTAATTCTACCGTTCCCACCCACAGGCGAAGCAGGAACTGAACCCTAGATATCCGCTCTCCCTTTCGCCTTACTTGTTTGAGACCCCTTCCACTGAAAATTCTAACTTTAATTAAACGACTTCTTAAAGCTAAAGAAACAAATTCGTGTTGTCGGTTTTCGTCTTGGTCCCACGAGTACCGGAAAAAGAAGGTTCGAAGGCTAGGTGCAACCAAGTATTACGTGATGACTTAAGGAGATCGTTTGCGACACTGTTAAGCTAGTCCGAAACATCCTTCGCTGTCCAACTGCAGCTCTTACACCGTACGAGGCCACGTGTTTTTATTGCACATTAAAAGTGCACCTACTAGGTGGACTGAGTAGTTGTAGTGAGGATTCACCACAGGACATTCTTCGCTCCAGTATCGGAGACAGAAGCTACGTTACCGGCAACATGAGTGACAACGAGATGGATTCTTCAGAAAAGGGGAAGGTACCACGACGTTTGGAGGATATTGATACTGCTGGCCCTGGCACCGGATGATAGCGAGTGTGTGCCGAGCAAGATTCTCTAGCATCGACGGGATCTACTTATACTTCTCCGAATTCAATTCTAGAACAGCCAGATCTGGGAATTCCTCCGTTGGCTACAGCTCCTCCGGCTGGTGCACTTCCTACCAGCCCAACGCCTCCTCCTTTCAACCCTGCGACATACATGCCCACGAATGTACGTAGTTATGCGCAGGCAGCTCGTAACCCAGCTCTTCCTCCCCATATTCGACAGCGCAGTGTCATCAACCCTACAGTCTCTACGCCTGAACCCACATTTTATATCACTAAACTCATCAATATCGACCCAGACAAATCTAATTCCAAGCTTATCTATCAGTTGATTACCCGACTCACTCCCAACTATAATGATTATCATCTGGAACTTCAAAGGACTCGGAATGGTTTCAATATCAAAACTAGGAAACCATTGTACAACCATTTCATTGCCAATACGGGGGCTCATCAGCTTGGCAAACACTGTCGTGCTCAGAATATCACCTAGCAGAGATCTGCCCGCCGACTCAAGCCACCTTCTCGCCCAGCGCCAGTCTTGTCGATGGAAGCTTATGGTGTTGATAGAGATCTGACAGACGATGAAATAGCCGCTCAACTTCAACTCGAGGGGCACCAAATCTACCGTGTGTTACGTGTACGTAACGCCCAAGGACCGACTTCCCTCGTCCGATTCCTATCCCGGGATGTGGTGACTCTGGATGCATTGCTTCGGGACGGCGCTATGGTGTATGCGCGCCGCCATAGCGTGGAGCCATCAAGATCTTCACCTCCGCACAAGATTAGATGTGGTCGCTACCAACGCTACGATCATCCGCCAGGTAGTCCTTGCACCGAGTCTGAGGTGTGTGCCATCTGCTCCAGTCAGGAGCATGCCACACCTGAATGTCCCAATAAATCCGCACCTAAATGCGTCAACTGTACCTTGCCTCATACTGCCCTTAGTTATCGCTGCAAGGCCAAACCAGACCCTGAAACTTCCAAGCTTGAGCCGGTTGTCTCGGTCACTTCCCAAGACCTTCCTCTTCTTCTGTCCTCCCTCTCCCAAGTTCTAAAAATATCATCCGTTTTATAACAATGACGTTGCAGAACATCCTATCCTTCCATAGACCCCACATGATCCCCTAAATTCAATTGGCAGCCCGGTTGATCTTAAACTCCCACGTGGATGTGGCATACTCGGGGAACAGAATGCACTTTGCATTCTTTCCCCTAAGTGCTGTCCCCTTCCTAATGTTCCAAATTTATTTTGTTATTATAAGATCATTGTCAACTAACCGGCTGCTTTTTGACTTATCCCTTTCCCAATACGCCGCGGACGTATTTGTATTTGTTCTCAACAAAACCTTCCTGACGCCACTTCTTCGCCCTCATGTCTTCCCTTATAATCTCTATCGAGGCGACCGCCTCTACGAACCTCGCGGTGGTGTCGCGATTGGCGTCCGAAAGGGGTTAACTGTCCGCCAGCACTACTATCGTTTTCTTAATGACTTCACAGGGTATCTCATTCCCGAAATCTTTACACACTCTCAAACATTCACCCTCGCCACCCTCTACCTGCCTTACCCTAATCCGATACCGTCACATTTCATCACTCACCTAGATACCACATTCCAAGATTATGTTCTCTTGGCAGTTATAACATCAATCCTAGTGAAAAAGCTCGCTTCGATAATCCTTTTTCCCTTCCCTACTCAGCCCTCCCACAATACTACCCCTGATATCTGTATTCTCTCCCCTTCCTTAGTCGCCTCCCCAACTCTTCAACTCGACCTTCATATCGGTAGTGACCATGCTCCCGCCTTGCTCACCCTGCCAGGAATCTTCTCACATAATTCTCCTCGCCCTCCTCCGACTCGACGTTTCTCCAAAACGAACTGGGAATCATACCGCCAAACCATTACCGATCAACTTCAGGACGCCATCTACCCCACCTCCATTTCCACTCTCCTCTCTCTCATCACGAAACTCGAAGACGCTCTTATTCTCGCTGACAACCTCCACATACCTCGCCATTCTTTCTACCCATCCAAACCCCCCATTCCACCCAAGGCACTTCAGCTCCTCCGTCTTGCGCACGACCTCTATCATGTACTTAAGACCCGACTACTTTACTTCACCACCGACGCAGGTTACGCCACGCCCGTTCTTATATCAAAGCAATCAAACGCGGACTTTGGATGGACAAATGTAACGAACTCGCTGATCAAGACGATCAACGAAAATTTTGGACTATCTTCCGCCGCCTTACAGTACCAAAACCAATAAACCTCAACCACACTATCCCACCCTTCACCCTCCCCAACATCCGACTCCGACAAAGACAAAGCTGACCTATTTGCCCAACACTACGCCAAAGTCGTTTCACCCCCCACCACTCCTCACCTCTTCCACCCCGATGAACCCACTATCTCAGCCTATTCCCAAATTGATCTCCGCGAATTGTAGCCTTCCTTCCATCATTTCAGTCTTGTGGACCATTCCCATCCTCTCAACGCCCCATCACTCCCCAGGATATCCTGCAATTCCTTAAACATAAGAAAAATACTTCTCCCGGAGCAGATCGTATCACATAATGCCATCGTAAAGAAGCCCCTCCCATTCCCATAGAACTTTTAAGTAATTCATATACTTTCATCCTATACACCGGTGCTTTCCCTGCCCATTGGTGAAAAACCAACATTCTCATCTTTTTCAAACCGCATAAACCGCCGTCCGACCTTCATTCATACCGTCCCATCTCTCTTCTCCCGGTTCTTTCCAAAATTCTCGAGGGGATTTTGAGTAGGAGAATTTCCTCCTACCTCAATTCTCTCAGCCTCCTTCCTCCATCGCAGATAGGTTTCTGATCTCTCTATGCCACTCAGGACTACTTATTCCATATAACCGCTTCTCTCACTGCCTTTCTTCGACCTCGCCGCACCGGTGTTCTCGTTTGTCTGGATGTCGACAAAGCGTTTGACTCTGTTTGGCACTCCGGCCTTCTCTTCAAACTCCGCCTTCTTCCCTTACCTCTCACCATTGTCCGTTTCATCTGCAACTTCTTACTGCAAAGAACCGCACAAATACTTATCCACGGTACCCCATCCCATACATTCCGCATGACTGCTGGCCTTCCTCAAGGCTCGCCCTTCTCGCCTCTTCTGTACATCTTTTTCACACACGATATTCCTCACCCTGATCCTCCCCTTCGCCTATACCAATACGCAGAAGATCTCGCAATATTGGCCCTCACACCTACTACCCCTGCCCTGAACAAATTACTCCAAAACTATCTCAACTCATTAGAAGTCTGGCTCAACTCCTGGCACCTCTCCGTTAACCCTTCCAAAACGCAATTCCTCGTATTTCGACCTAAATCTCGCCTCTGTCACCCTCGAAACCGTGTCATCTTCACCATGTACATTTCCCGCCTAACTGAAACCAATCTCCTGTACCTCGGTATCAAATTTCAGAACAATCTCAAATGGAACCACCATCTCAAGGATGTTTACACCCGCGCCCTCCAACGCTTCCGAGCCCTCCGTTTGCTTACGGGCAAAACGCGGGGGCTCAAAATTCCCTAGATCCTTCACGTGTATCATTCCTTCATCCAGCCTGTCTTCACCTACGCATCCCTGACATGGTTGACTGCAACTGACAGACAATATCGCGACTTTCTTAAACTTGACCGACATGCACTGCGCATCGCTCTCGTCTTCCGTACGATACCCCTCCCGCCAAATTTCAGTCTATGAATTTCTTTCCCTACTATCCTCACTTATATTCATTCCCTTCGTGTCAAGTACCTTCAAACCGGTCTACAAAATCGCAACCCCATCATTTCTGACTCTCCAGCTTTCCCCTCTCGCTTCTGCTGTCCTCAATAACGACCGTACTCCATCTACTTCACATCTTTTTCCCTCTTAAACATCGTAGCTTCATTTCTTCTATCACCACTGCCCTTCTCTTCTCTCACCTATCTCCTTTCTTCTCTATCCTTGTGGTGTGCTTCTGATTGCAGTGGTGCCGCACCTCCATTTCAATGCTTAGGGCACCACAAGTGCCGTTACCATGTGCCGGACTATATTTTCTCATTCTGGTTCATTTTCTCGTACTCCATTTCACTTCTTTCTCCATTTTCGTACCTTTCTTTCCACAATAAAGCCCCTAATCGTTTCGCTTTCACATGTCCTGCTCTGTGCTAAGGAATACGGCAATATACTCCTTATTT
This sequence comes from Anabrus simplex, assembly GCF_040414725.1. Taxonomy (NCBI): domain Eukaryota; kingdom Metazoa; phylum Arthropoda; class Insecta; order Orthoptera; family Tettigoniidae; genus Anabrus; species Anabrus simplex. The sequence goes on from NC_090267.1 coordinate 466,899,322, forward strand.
ATTTCTATTTATCTTTGTGTTTGTGTCACATACTGTACCTCAAGCCGTGAAGAAAGACTCTTATGTCTCTTTTCATTTCTTCGCCAGTGATTATTTTTTAATTCTATTTTTGTGGTTCAATTTCTTTCTTTTCCTGTATTTATTATTGCAGTGCTCCCCGTATTATTTCAATCTGCGTGACGTACATACGGCAATAAGTGTTAGTTCCTTTGCTCATCTTGTTTTTATGTATGTGACAATCTCAAGAAAGACAATATTCTTATCCAAGCATCTTCATTAAATTATTTGTTCAGTGTTTTTGTAACTGTTGTACATAAGTCTTTATACGTGCATTTGATCAAAGACTCTATACCTTTCAGAGACATTGTTTTCTTCTGCCTTGTCTTTTCATTTCATGTATATGTATGTATATGAATGCTTCAATAAACGGGGTCTAGTGGGGGTTGACTATGGCGGATGTCGTGCGGGTTTCCTCTGGGGTGCTTCCTTGGTTGGCCTCGGTGCCCTCTGCGCCAAAACCCAACACTCTCCCATACGTATGTACGACACATACTCAAAATTTACACTTTATTCAACTTTTTTCCCGCTCCACTTGGCTACTCGTTTAACTGTTGGCCCACCCACCTTATACGGTGGGAATGGAATAACTTCATGAAGAAGAAATAAGAGTCCGAAATAGATAGTTGGTACGTCAACCGGGATTCTAAAACAAAAGTAGGTAGGCCCTACCCCAGGGCCCTATTTCATAAAACATTACAGGTGTGAAAATTTTGGCAATTATGTCAGATCTGATCAAATTTGTCATGACAATTTTCTGTTTCATAAATGCTACAGGTTTTTGTTACGTGACTAGCAAAGCATTGTAACTTGTAGACTTCGTTTCATAAACGCGACATATTGTCAGATCTGAAGTTTAATGTAATTCGCTCTAGATGGCTCTGAAGTGCGATATTGATCATTGAATGCGATGCACAAACGATTGATTGTTATTACGAAGCGGTAAAATGCAGGACTGAAATTTAACCTGCATTTTGTTCTCCTACTCACTCAGAATGGCAAGTAATTTTGATAAGATTACGATATTAAAAAGCCAATGCAGAGGAAACAAAGTTTGCTCTTGAGGTGTGAATGAATAACTTTTGTGTTTGTGACTGCAATTGCTGTCCTGTAGGATTCACTGAATAATGTATTCCGGTGATGTTTTTGCTAATACGAAATATATCTTCGACTACAAAGTCACTGAAATTGAAGGTTAGTCTGTTGTCTAAAAACGTGGCGTAGAGGCGGCAAACTATCGATAGTAATCGCCATCGATATTTTCCGATATCATGAGCTCTACTATCGATAGTAATCGATAGTTTGTCCGGCCTCGCGGTGTAGGGAGCAACGCGTCCGCCTGTCACCCGGTGGCCCGGGTTCGATTCCCTGCTGGGCCAGGGGTGTTTAATTGTAATTGGCCTGGGGACTGGGTGTTTGTGTCGTCCTTAACGTTCCTTTCCTCACATTCAACACTCTACATTTCCTCCATTCCAATTACACGCAGGTTCATATCACATAGTGCACGTAGAGGCAAAAGATCTCTATAGGCCGACGCCCCGAACGAACAGCATTTAAAAAATCGATAGTTTTCAAAAAGTGGAACGAATCATACCATTACGCCTGAAAATAGAACATTTATTGAACACAATCTGCAAAAAATCATTACAAAGCACAACAATTTCATGCCGTGTAATTTCTGAAATTCAAATCGGAATCATTCATAAATCTCTTCAGTGGCACGTCCGAGACATTCTCGGGCTGCACGCGCTTGCCCATAACGTGGCCGCCCGAGACATTCTTGTTCAGCAGCAGTGTTCATTTTGCGATAGCCCGGCATTTTCTTGGGTATTGTAATATATTTGGAAAAATGTTTTACAGCATTCTCAACAGCTGCCAGGAGAGTTTTCAGTTGTTTTCATTAGGTCTTTGACCTAAAATGTGCCTTATCTTTTCTCGCCAACATACAATCCCTGACAACTTATAAATCTCATTTTTCGTCCCGTATTGGTACCAACTCAACCAAGGTTAGGTTGAATAGAGAATCCCACCTTCCAAAATGCTAAATAAGTCTTTCTGGCGGCACTGAAGTCGCAGGTACACAGAGATACTTAAATGCACACTTTTGAATTGGAACAAACACCTCACCAGTTAATTGCAAACAGTGGTACAATTTCTCTTAGGGCATAAAATAAGACAATGAGGGGAAAAACCTATCGTTGACTATCGATATCAGACGATAGTGGTCGCTATCGATAACTATCGATAGTTTTCCGCCTCTAAGACGTGGTCTCATTTCAATTATTTTCATTACTGCTACTACCGCTGTTACTAGTTACAAATTTGTTAAAAAACCAATGACATACCTATATCTGTTTCATAACACTATGTAGTCTACAATTTAATAAATTTGTCAGCTTTTTACCTATCAGTTCAAAAGTTATATGCAGCACAAATTGGTATAATTGTAACAATCTACAACTTGTAAGATTTTATGAAACACAAAATTGTCAAAATATAAACCTGTCTGACGGTTTCTTGTCACCTTTAACATTGTAACTTATGAAATAGGGGCCAGCTGGGAGTTCCTCATGTTTCTGGTTTTCTCAGGAGAGAAATTTTTACGGAGAGATCATCTAATCTCACCAACCCTTCGCCCTTATCCGGGCTTAGGACTGGCACTAAAGGCGGTTTCACACGGAGTCGTTAACTGGGCGAAAGCACTACTTTTTCTGAGCTTGCGATACGACTTTCTTATTCAAGCAAGGATTCACGACCTTCTCCAATTCATACGGGACAAGTTCCCTCAATGGTCGTACGGTTCTCGCTCGTTGTTCAATCATGACAGAACGTGAAGCTGCGAAAGTTGTTTGCCAACTACACCGCTGTGTAAAACTTAAAGACGAAAGTAACTTTAGCATGAGTGCCACTGCCAAGTAACATAGATTGATGAGACCCATTCATAGGATAGGAACTGGCACGGAGGCAAATGAATGGAATATGCGATGAGGCGAACAAAAATGACACGTTTGTACAGAGACAATAAATTACATGCAAGTCACTGCGACTCATGATGGTCCCGTGGACATCACAAAAGAAGGGACATGGTTCTTGAAAGTGTGTGTGATCAGCACAGACAGCGATGCTTGCTATGCAACGTGTTCCCATGCTGGCCACAAGACTGGTAAGGAGTTCTTGTGGTAGGGTGTTCCATTCCTCCACCAGCGCGGGCTGGATGATCTTTGGTGCATGTGGGCGTGCTGCAATACTTCTGCCCAACATGTCCCACAGGTGCTCGATTGGATTTAAGTTGGGTGAACGGGTAGGCCAGTACATTCACCGAATATCCTCTCGTTCCATGAGTTCCTCCACCTGCGTTGTTGGACGCGGTCGTGCATTGTCATCCATAAAAGTGAAGTCAGGGCCGAATGCACTCCTGAAATGATTCACATGGGGAAGGAGTACACTGTCACAATAACGTTGACCGGTTAGTGTACCCCGTTCAAAGATTTGGAGGTCAGTACGCCCATGCAACACTCTACCTCCCCTTTCCAAAATATTTGGACCACAAAATGACCATGTTCGAAAATGTTCGTGGGTGCATTACATGTGCAGACGAGGGTACGTCTACAATCACTACTGTTGGGGACCTAGTTCCAAGTATCACAGTTTGATAGTCATAGTATAACCTACGAGAACATAGGTCCTAACTTCCGAAAATAGAAATGTGGTTCTCCTACTTGGCTGGTGGATTACGTACTGTACAAGCTAATACACATGTTAAATAGGGAAATGTGTTATTTTTATTCGCCTAATTTAAACTAAGTAGGGATAGCGTGCCTACATCTTACCCGGAGACCCCGGGTTCAATTCCCGGCCAAGTCAGGGATTTTTACCTGGATCTGAGGGCTGGTTCTAGGTCCACTTAGCCTACAAGCGGAATTACACCCACCGAATACTGGGCCGAGACAGTGCATTCGGCCGAGTTCTCGGCTACTGTGATAAGTGCAGTCAGTACTCGGTCTAGTAGCGAGCGAGTGATTCGGGCGAGACAGTGCATAGAAACTTGTCCCAACCTCTCGGCCGCTACCACCTGCCCATTCACCTCGGCGCTTCACTCGCTCATCACCCGGCCAGATTGATTAAGTGTAGGACTGTTTTTGTGTTGTCTGGCGCTCTTTGATTCCGTTTCTTCAATGAAAATGACTAACTGGAGTTGTGAAACAATGTTAGAAGTTGCCCATAATCATTTTCTATTCTTGCTCATTTCATCTTCCATTCCTTTATTATGGCAGGTATGACCAAGTTGCAATAGTGTTGACAAAAACTTTCTTAATTTTATAGTGTGTTTCGGAGGGAATACATTCTTGTTTGATTGCCAAGAATAGTTGGAAATTTGTAACAAAACGCATTAACATGCGTGATCATGTTTTGTGGGCCTTAAAAGGCATTTCAGTTAATTCGTAATGTTATATACTGAACTCCTGGTAGTACGTACGATTGCCGTGGGCGCTAGACATCAGTGAGTGCGCCTGGGTGCACTGTGGTGCTGTCTGGCCGCATACGCGCTACTCCTTGTGTTGTCGTTTGTCGAATGGATTGTGAAACGACAATGACTTGAAGGTCGTTTGTTCTGTCTGGCTCGCTGAACAAGAAGTATCGAATCTTGGTCGCTGGTGAAAAATTTCAGAAAATTTAAGTAAAAAAGGCAGAAGAAATGGCGAAGATGTATGATCCTGGGTGAAATAATCACCATCCGGCGATAGGCCGAAGTTTCCTTTTCGTCCTTATCCTTATTTGAGAATACAATTGTAAGTAAGTCTTTTAATTTTGTTGGTCCCCGGGATTGATTTGAATTGACGACTACAGGCTGTTGATCATGAGTATTGTCCTTCCTCTTGGACTGTGAATCTGAAAATTAAAGTGTTTTAAAAATGATTGTACTCTGATATTTACCAATTTTGCTGGCAGTATTTATAAAAATGTGAATGTCTACGTTAATCGTGTACTCGTGTTAAGTATTTCTTTCTGGGCTCTCATTTAAGTTAATTATTTAGTAACATTCAGTTTCAGTAACCTTCTTTTGTAATTCACATTTCACGGAGGAAAAATTTCACATAAATCATATGTAAACTCAATGAGTTGAAATTTTTTTCTTGTGGCTTATTCAGCCATGTTTCTTTTCATGATCACGTGACCTGGTCGTCGTGGCTACGACCTTAAAGGGGGGATGTCTTCTGTTGACTGCTGAATATTTGTGATCCGACGATTGAGTCGTGATTGTTTTTTAATGAAATGATTGCTTTTGATTTGAGTTGTCTGAATCTGTACGTAATTCTGTTGAACTGCGCTGATGTCTTAAAATAATTTTAACTTTGTGATGATATAACTTCTATGGAAGTTAGTTATACGTCATGTAGCTAATGAGAACTCTTTGGATGTTTAATGCTCTTTGACTTATTGTTAACCTCGTTCACGTATTACATAACATAGCCTCATACCTATATGCTGAGATTTGTTTTATAAAACCTACGCAAAGGTCAATAGTCATTCCTAATTCATTTCTTCTTTAACAATTTATTAAACAAATCTAATGCAACACCACCTGAAACCAACTATACTCGACTTGGATCCAGATTCACCAACAGCCACAACTCGCTGGAATCATTGGTCCTAAACATTTCAAAACTTCCTAAGAAAATTTCCGAATGCTACAGAAGAGCAAAAGCTCCGTCTGCTAATAAACTATATATCTCCTGCAGTCTACGAACACGTAAGTCGTTGCCGTTCTTATAATGATGCAATATCTATTCTTAAGAACTTATATGTCAAGCCGGTAAACGAAATATTCGCTAGACATCAACTCTTTACTCGGCGGCAACAACCTAATGAATCAATCGACCACTATCTGGAATCGCTAAGAATTCTCAGCAGAGATTGCCAGTTTAAAGCCGTGACTGCTGAAACTAATTGTGATGACTGCATACGAGATGCGTTTATCAGAGGATTAGTTAGTCCTGTTATTCGCCAACGCTTATTAGAGAACACGACTCTTACCCTTTCGAATGCTTACACTCAGGCACGGTCTTTAGAACAGGCCCAATTGCATTCTCACTTATACGACAATGCTTCACCCGCAATTAACAGTATTGGTGATACAGATGACATGTGTCGAAAGGTAAATAATCCCTCTCCAGTTGAGGAAAATGACATTACTCCTGATTCCACAGCGGCAACATCGCTCTCTAAATGCAACATTTGTGGTTTACATAGGCATCACAGGAGCAAATGCCCTGCCAAAGATTCCGTTTGCAATTCCTGTGGAAAACCTGGACACTGGGCTGCAGTTTGTAGGTCTACCTCGGTTAAAACTAGCAAATTAAAACAATCTGTCCCATTGTCAGTCATCACTTCGTGCTCCATATCTTCTCAAATATCTAAGGTTAAGACAGGCGTGATAATTAACGGACATTCTATTTCGGGCATGCTCGACTCTGGTAGTGATCTGAGCTTTATAGACAATCGTATCGCTCGAGAACTGAATTTAAAAATTCATCCGACCTCTGTAGAAGTGGGGCTTGCTTCTACCACACATAAAGCTAAAATCATTGGTCAATGTACCGTAGATATTAAAATGTGTGGACACCATTATTCAAAAATAGTACTGTCAGTCCTGCCTAACCTCTGTTGTGATCTGATAATTGGTCGTGACTTAATGAAGATGCACTCCTCTGTCCAGTTCGACTTCGGAGGTTCTAAAGCCCCTCTCCATATTTGTGGACTAGCGGCAGCCAAAGTTAAGCCTGCTGTACTATTTTCTAACTTATCGCTTGATTGTAAACCTATAGTTGTTAAATCTCGTCGCTATTCTGATAGTGATTCACAGTTCATTGCCGCTGAAATTGAAAAACTACTGAAGGAAGGTGTAATTGAGAGTAGTGTTTCTCCTTGGAGAGCTCAGGTTCATGTCGTATCGACATCTAATCACAAACGTCGCATGGTAGTCGATTATTCTCGGACTATTAATAAGTTCACCCTTTTGGATGCCTACCCCCTGCCACAAATCAACGATATAATTACACATGTGGCAAGATATGAAGTTTTCAGTACCGTTGATTTACGCAGTGCTTACCATCAGGTACCCATCCCTGAGCACGATCGCCCCTTTACCGCTTTCGAGGCTTGTGGAAAATTGTTCCAATTCACCAGAATACCATTCGGTGTGACAAACGGAGTAGCAGCATTCCAGAGAGTAATTGATGAGATCATTCAAGCTGAAGGTCTTACAGATACCTACGCTTACCTAGATGATATCACAGTATGTGGAGCAAACCAAGATGAACACGATGTGAACCTCGATAAATTCCTTAAAGCGGCCCTCAAGTATAATCTAACAATCAAATCTGAGAAAAGCTACTTCTCACAAAAATGCACCAGACTCTTGGGATATACAATCAGTAACAGGACTATTAGGCCTGATCCTGATCGATTGAAGCCGCTCAGAGATTATCCAATTCCATGTGACCATCAGTCTCTTAGGAGAGCGCTTGGCATGTTCTCACATTATTCGCCCTTCGTGTCTAATTTTTCTGTGTCAAGCCTCACTACCTCTATCTGCCACTGCTATTAAAGCTTTTGAAGATATCAAGTCTGCTATAGAAAATGCCGCTCTTGGCAGCATAGAAAACAATGCCCCGTTCACAGTCGAGACTGATGCATCAGATTCTACTATTGCTGCTACCCTCTCCCAAAATAAACGCCCTGTTGCATTTTTCTCTCGAACACTCTCAAGTTCTGAGCGCCACCATTCTGCAATCGAAAGGAAGCCTATGCTATTGTGGAAGCCATTCGTAAATGGAGACACTTCCTCATGGGCCGTCATTTCCACCTTATCACAGACCAGCGCTCTGTAACTTTCATGTTTGATTCAAAACATCCCGGGAAAATAAAGAATGAGAAGATAATGCGCTGGCGTTTGGAACTATCCCCTTATTCGCATGACATTGTATATCGACCAGGCAACCATAACCAAGCTGCTGATGCACTCTCAAGAGTCGGTTTCATCAATCATAATACAGATTATGAAAAGCTACTGTCTCTTCATCAATCTCTTTGTCACCCAGGCATCACAAGAATGGGTCATTGGATACGGATTAAAAATCTTAACTTCTCAATAGAAGATATCCGGCGTGTCACATCTGCATGCAGGACGTGCGCTGAAGTAAAACCTCAGTTTTTCAGACATCAAGGCTCTCTTATCAAGGCCACAGCCCCTTTTGAACGTTTAAATCTCGATTTCAAAGGACCGTTGCCTACTAAGACTCGAAATCGCTACATTCTCACCGTAAATGACGAATTTCTCGTTTCCCCTTTGCTTTCGCTTGTCGTGACACGAGTTCCTCGACAGTCATCTCTTGCCTAACTCAACTTCTCAGCATATTTGGAGCCCCATCCTACATACATACGGATCGAGGCTCATAATTTATGTCTCAGGATCTCAAGAACTTTCTCGCTTCGTTTGGAGTGGCCACCAGCCGCACTACACCGTACAATCCACAGGGTAACGGCCAGGTCGAACGATTTAATGGGACAATATGGAGAACAATTCACTTGCCCTTAAAGATAAAAGTTTGTCAATCACCGAGTGGGAATCCGTACTTCAAGAAGCGCTTCACGCCATTCGGTCTCTACTCTGCACAGCCACAAATACTACTCCTCACGAGCGCATGTTTGGCCACCCACGACGCAGTAGCAATGGCTACTCCACTCCTACATGGCTGCTGAAACCTGGAACTGTGCTACTCCGTCGCTTCAATCGCCAATCTAAATTTGAACCACTGGTTGAAGAAGTTACCCTCCTAAATGGTAATCATGATTATGCCCTAATCCGGTATCCTGACGGCCGAGAGTCTACAGTATCTACTAGGCACCTGGCACCGAGAGGAGAAGACACTCCCACAGAGAATGATGGACCAGCGCCACTCCCTAGTGAATCCACCGCGGATCATGAGATTTCCAATGAAGGGAGCCCTGCAACTCAGGTCAATATCCCTGGAACTCCTGATAGTCCGCTTCGAACCCCGATTCGTACTCGAGACGAAATGCCACTACGTCGCAGCAGTCGCATCCCGCATCCTCCAGCTTATCTGAAGGACTTTGTTCAATTCTGAGGAGGGCGTGAATGTGATGATACCGGTATAACTTCTATGGAAGTTAGTTATACGTCATGTAGCTAATGAGAACTCTTTGGATGTTTAATGCTCTTTGACTTATTGTTAACCTCGTTCACGTATTACATAACATAGCCTCATACCTATATGCTGAGATTTGTTTAATAAAACCTACCCAAAGGTCAACAGTCATTCCTAATTCATTTCTTCTTTAACAAACTTCGGGAACAATAACGTAATTATATTTATTCTTGTTGGTTTTCCTTCTAGTGTCGCTTTATTGAAACCTTATGGCGGTTTAATTAACATTTGCTCTTCGTACAGAGCATTGGAATATATGAATAAACAATTCTCTACTCTATAATAACGTGAAAAGTTCTGAGCTGATACTTCACTCTGTTTTGATTAATTAATTGCTTACACAAAGAGATTCAAGATTTTGTTTCAATTCCATGTAGTTATTTATTTCATGTCTTTGGGACATTAACGTTTATATATTTTAATGCAACTTGGTCAACAATTTTAATTTATTTTTTATTTTTAAAGAGTACCAAATATTTCTTCAATAATTCATTTAAATGCAGTTTTAATTAATTCAAGTTTTAATATTTTGAAATTGAAGATCCATGGTAGGCCTAGCCAGAGGTAGCATCTTCGAATTGCTTTCAACAATCAAAGGAGCCTCGGATGGAGATAAAAAATAATACCGAAATTGACAAAGTCTTCGAGCAGATCTGGCAGGCATGATGGCCAATCTGGGTCCGATGAAAGACAGATATATCTGAAGAACAATGTAAGAATTGGGACTATGAATATTTTGACGCTGATTGGAAAACTGAAGAACTTATCGATATGATGAAGAGGAAAAATTTATCCATATTGGGAATGAGTGAAACAAAATGGAGAAAGTCAGGTAGCAAGATTCTCAGAGATAGCTACAAATTAGTAAGGAGAGAATGCGAGGAAGAGGTTAGAAATTGTGTAGCTTTCCAGATAACAAAAGGCATGAACGCCATTACTGAAGTATCCTATAAGAATGATAGGATCATTAATCAATCTGTGCAACTGGAGTCAACAGATTACATGATAGTGTATGCACCACAGGTTGGATGTAGTGCTCAAGGGAAGGAACAGTTCTGTCAAGATCTAGAAGATATAATTGGTGAAGAAAATGTCATCATCATTGGGGACTTAAATGCACAAGTTGGGACAGGCAAACTTGGTTATGAGGAAATCATTGGACCGCATGGGTTTGGGAATAGAAATGCAAAAGGCGAACAACTGCTTGATTTGTGCAGAAGAAATGGATTGATCATCAAAAATACCTTCTTCCAAAAACAAGACAGCCACAAGATAACAAGATATGGCTGGGATGGGAAACAAAAGTCTCTCATCGACTATATCATCATTAACAAAGGAGGAGGGAAATATGTAACTGATGTCAAAGTTATCCCCAATGAGAGTATGGACAGTGATCATAGATTATTGATTGCAGACCTAAATCATGTGGCTAACACAACCCCGAAGAAAAGAAAAAGAAAACATAAAGTGAAGAAATTAGAATTGGAAATTAGAAGAAGCCAAGTTGAAGGAAGAATATAAAATGAAGATACAGAGACACTAACCAAAAGGGTAAATGAATACAGTAGTAGAAGAAGAATGGAACATTTTTAAAGATACTTTGGTGGAATAACAGGATCGACCATAAAAGGAAAAGAGACACCTTGGTGGAATGGCAGAGTCAGATTGGCTACAAAAGAGAGAAATTGGGCATAAAGAGGCTAGACAAAGAAAAGCAAAGATATGCACAAGATTCAGGTGGTCAAGAAATGTATAAACTACAGGAACTCTACAGGGCAAAAAAACTTACAGCTAAGAGGTTGGTAAGGGAAGAGAAAGAAAAATGGAAAGAGTTTGTGGAAAAGTTGGAAGAGGACAGCAGAGGAAACCAGAAACTTCTTTACAGAGTCATTTAAAAAAAGCAACATAAGCTATAAGTCACCAAGGTAATAGAGCAGGACAATGGATCAGTAGTACGAGAGGAAGATGGAATCAGTAGAGAATTCCAAGACCTTCTTTGGCAAGTTCCTGAAAGGAGAGGCATCAAATGTAATTAAAACAGAGAAAAATCTGAAAAAAGTGAACAGCCCAGTGAAAGTATGGAGCCACCTGTCACATGGCCGGAGATAGAGAAGGGCCTTAAAAGTATGAAGAAAGGGAAAGCGGCAGGAATAGATGAGTTTAGTGTGGACATGTTGAGAGCAGGAGGAACCTCAGCAATCTAATGGTTATATAGACTCCTACATGTAGTATGGCAGACAAATACCATCCCAGAAGACTGGAAGAAAGGTATAATTGTACCTATATTCAAGAAAGGTAGAACGGAAATGTACCAAGTACCGTGGCATCACTCTACTCTCTCATGGACTAAAAATTCTGGAAAAAATTGTAGAGGATAGATTACGAGAAATTGTAGAACCACTTTTAAAAGAGGAACAACATGGCTTTAGGCATCGAAGATCAACAACAGATCTTATATTTGCTGTCAGGATGCTAATGGAGAAACATTGGGAAAAAGAGAGGCCTTTATATCTACTGTTCCTTGACTTCGAAAGGGCCTATGACAGTATACCAAGGGAGCTTATTTGAGAGTGCCTGAGAAAGCTCAAAGTTCGAGACAGTCTAATTTTAAAAGTTAAGGTGCTTTACGAGAAAACTAGAAGCTGTGTACAAGTCAGTTCTGAACTGTCAGGCTGGTTTGAGACAAAAAGGTGAGTACAACAAGATAGTGCGTTGTCGCCCCTATTATTTATCATTGTAATTGATACCATATTAAAGGCGCTAGGAGAAAAGGGGCAACAAGACTTAAAAGCATTTGCATTTGCATTTGCAGATAATGAAGGAATTTTTGATAACACAGAGAGAGATGTGGAAGAGAGACTGCAGGGGTTGAGTCAGGAGTTTAAGAGATAAGGATTAAACATCAACAAGGCTAAAAAGGTGGTGTTGAAGGTACAGAAGGGTGACAGTCAGCCAGAAATGATGCCAAATGGCACTGAGCTATACAGTGTTACAGAATTTAAGTACTTGGGTACCTAGTATAATGTCCAAAGATAGCTAAATATGAAGTAAACAGTCGAATCAGCAAAGCAATACAATTTTACCCCCAAGTAAGCCAGCTGCTATGGGAAAAACAAGTACCACTGTATAAATCATACTACACACCTATCCTCACATACAGCCTGGAAACCGCTATATTAGCAAGAAAGGACAACTCAAAACTCCAAGCAGCAGAAATGGAGTTCCTACGCACAATAATCCATAAGACCATGAGGGATAAAATCAGGAATAAAAATGTCAGAGAAGACGTAGGACTAGAAGACTCCTTACTCCAGAAGATCCAAAAGAATGAGTGTCAATAGGTCTGCAAGAAAGGAGTATGAAAGAGAAATAAGGTGAAAGTGACCAGTGGGCAGACCTAGAGAAAAAATGGGCAGACTTAGTGAAGAAGGAGTAAAGAAGGATATAGAGGAGAGAGGTCAGAATTGGGAGCGGATTGTGAACAAAGAATGGTTCATGGACCGAACAAAATGGAAGGGGCTCGTATACCACACCTGGGAAATTGGAGTTGGTCAAGAATGATGATGATATCTATTTATTTCAGTCCGTACTTTTTTAACTAATCCGCCTGACCTCTGGGCCCAGTTTGTTTTTTAAATTCTTCACGCTTCTACCTTGGTACTGTTTGGTAAGTATATTTTTAACTTCTCTCGTTGTGATTTTATTCACGTGAAAGTCCCATGTTGTCCAAGAACCATCGCTAGTGAATACCTTCGAGATACGCGATAATTTTTCTACTTTTCCTCCACCGCGGAACCATGTTTACCGTACCCTTTAAAACTACCCTCAGTGAATTGACACGTCCACTGCCTCTTCTACATGTGATCACCTCTACTCTTCAATAAGTTTCTCGGCCGATAAGAAAAAAAAAGGAGTGATTCGACTCAACATTCGATAAGTGTAATTCCGCTTTACATGACTGCAATTGAGGAGCCATCTGACGGTGAGATGGCGGCGCGGTCTAGAAAGCCAAGAATAACGGCCGAGATGATTTGTCGTGCCGACCACACGACAACTCGTGATCTGCCGGCCTTCGGGCTGAGCAGCGGTCACTTTGTGGTTCCCTTCGGGGCTGTTGCGTCATGGGATGAGGTACGGTAAGATGATGATGATGTTAATAATAATAATAATAATAATAATAATAATAATAATACTAATAATAATTAGTCCTCAAAATTCACCAACCAATCACTGTAGGCAGAGGAAAATTAGCGATAGATTGCCTAGCATTTGAGGATGACCTAGCAATATTGACCCGAGACATTTTAGCAGTCCAAAATCAGATTGAACTCCTGAAAGACATTGCGGAAAAAGCCGGCCTTCAGATATATTTTGAGAAGAAAGAATACATGACCTGCAACAAAGAAGCACCGTAATTCATGGAGACAAAATATGGTGAAACAAATCACGAAAATGTACTCGAAACAAAAGCCAAAGAAATTAGAAGCCAAAAGATGGAAACTATATCGACTAACCCAAAATATCTATAACAAAAATGTATCTCCAAGCACACTAAACTAAGACATTACAATACAATCATTAAATCAGAATGTCTTTATGGATCAGGGGCGCTAATTTTGAACAGGGAAGCAGACATTGAAAACGGAAAATAGAGAAAATTGAAGGTGAAATCTGCAACAGTAGAAAAAGGAACGCAAAACCATAAGAAAAATTCTAGGACCAAAACTCACCGACGGACAATTCCAACTTAGAGACAGACAGGAAATCAAATAATACGCAAATATTCACAGTGACATTAGAAATCGCAGGGTAAGATTCTATGGACATATTAGAAGACTGCATCCAGACAGACTTACCAAACAAATAGTTGAATTCTATGAAAACAGGAGTAAAGCTAAAACAGATAAATGAAATGGATTGGCGAAATCAAAACCGATTTGAAACAGGCAGGAATTACACCAGCAGATGTCCAAAACAGGGTAATCTTCAGATCCAAAATTCAAAAAAGGCAAGTTGACTGAAAGGAAAGACCAATAAAGAAGACTTGAACAACCTAGTCTGAAGAGAGAAAGGAAGCCTTGCCTACGTAGAAACTCGTACGTGTATGGCAACCGATAATAAGCAATAGGAGGTAAAATAAAACTTCCTTAGTTCGTTTGCCGTCGTTCATAATCATGATAATAAAAATAATTATGAACAATGAAATGGCGTATGGTTTTTAGTGCCGGGAGTGTCCTAGGACAAGTTCGGCTCGCCAGATGCAGGTCTTTTGATTTGACGCACGTAGGCCCCTGCGCGTCGTGATGAGGATGAAATAATGATGAAGACAATGCATATACCCAGTCCCCATGCCAGGGAAATTAACTAATTATGGTTAAAGGCTCCGACCCTGCCGGGAATCGAACCCGGGACCCCTGTGATCAAAGCCCAGCACGCTAATCATTTAGCCATGGAGCTGGTAATAATAATAATAATAATAATAATAATAATAATAATAATAATAATAATAATAATAATAATACAAATAATAATAATTGCTGGATGGTATGGACAGAGTCTTGGAAAAGGAGTACAAGATGAGAATAAATAAATCCAAAACAAAAGTATTGGAGAGCATTCGAATGAATTCAGGTGATGCAGGTAATATTAGATCCGTTTTAAAGGAAGCAGATGAATATGTATTGTTATTTGAGAGGTAAAATAACTAACGATGACTGAAGTAAGGACGACAAAATGCAGACTAGCACAAGCAAGGAAGGCCGTTTTTAAGTTATATTATAATTGATACTGTATGTTTTTTATGCTCAGTATATTTCGTCTTGAGCGAGGACGCGATCTACCAACAGTGCCGTGAATTGGATTGTTTTCTGGACATTGCACATCAGAAGAAGAACCATGGAAGAGAGCTTTAAGGACCGTCATATTTTCGATGTCGTGATGGTGTGAACGTAGCATCGACGGGTCGACCAAATGGCTGAAATGGTGTATCATGGACCGACGCGGACAAGGAAGGGTACATCTGATTTTATTTAATCTTCAAAACAACACTTCTAGCTGATAAAATAAATTTGTACATAGTCAGTTCTTGCATGTGATATTTAAATTTGAGTTAATTTTATAGCAATGGTCAGCTATATTAGTATAAATCATTGTTGCCTTGGGGGTGTTTATTTTGTGTATATACTTTTTTGTGTGTTAATGTCAATTTATCTTCGAAGTATATTTTGGAGTGTGTGTTAAAATAATCTTCTTCAAATGATATATCAGCGTGGGTTAATGTAATGGAGATAAAGATTAGATGACATTATGTACATTTAAAGTAGTTTGTGGGAGCAAGTTATTTGAATGGCATGTTGTATGCGTATTTTTGTTCTTCGAGAAAGACCCATCACTGCTGTGCTATGGACTCGAACAAGTGACCATCAGTGTATATTACTGTTTATATTTAAAGTCATCGTAGGAGGATAAGTGATTTGATTTTGGTATGGATAATGATCTGTGCTGTGAGGTAGTTCATGTTTTTCGACGTTTCTTTGTTGTACTGATTTGTCGATTTGTTGGGATACGCTATATTTTAAACATTCAGAACGGCAGTGAGGGGAAGAAAGTAAGAGTCTCTTCGCAGCTGCATCTGAATGTGAAAGATTATATTCTGCTGAGATAGGGTCATTGAAGGTAAACTATAGTGCATATTTATACAGTTCCAATTGATCCAATAGAACCACAGCACATATTTATTTGTATATTTAACGCCATCTGAATATCATTTTGGTTAGAAGTCAGTGCATTTCAGATATGCTGTAATTGGATGTCTTGAGAGACTTCGCTTCGATTCTCGACCGGATCATTGGACATGGGTTTTGCACTGATGGTTGTTATCATCCATTTATTTGTTTATATGCGTGATTTATATTTCTTGTATGTGTATTTTGACAACAAAATCTGTTTTGTGGTTGTTGTGATTTATTGATCGTGGACTTAGTTCCATATGGTTTCCATTCCCACTGCAGTAAAGCCAGTGTAGTTATAAGTTTTGGGGGGATTGTGTTTGTTTATATTCCGTAGGGCCCTTCGCTACAGATTATTAGTGTGATTAGTTAACGTATGATTTCCATGTTGGTGCAATATAGTAATTACACAGCTGGTCGTATTTGTTAATGAGATAGAAATTTTGGTTACATTCACTCATGTTAGTATTAGAACAGATATGCTCATTCAGTTCGTTTTCGGTTCGGAGTAGGGACTATTCAGCAAAAATGATGGTTTAATTTAATTTGATTTAATTGATGTAATTTAATTAAATTTGGTTTAATTTAATTTGACTTGATTCAATGTGAGTTAATAACATTTAATTTAATTTGTAATGGATACCATAGGTCAACTTTATTTTTGGAACAATGATGTTAATAATTTTTAATAATGAAACCCTGTAAGAGTATAAACAAAACGAATTTATATGTAATGATTATGTCGGTATAAGTTTTGTTATTTATTTATTTTATTTCGTGTCAGAGTGTTGAGAAACTTAAAAATACAAATAAGGTATTATATACAAATAAAACAGAATACATTTTATGTCACAAAACATGTTTCACACAATGTCTGCCCAGTTTTGTTATAGCCACGCCATAAAGATGGATCCTAAAATTATGGAAACGAACTTTAAACCACTCGATATGTATTTTACCTCAGATTTCAAGATTTTGAGAGATTGTTGTATATTTTCAAATAGTTAATGAGTGGAATTGAATTTAAAAACAACCCGACTTAACAAATTTAATAAGTGATGCATTTTTATCAATATTGAACAATGAGACTTTGAAGATATAACCGAATTTGTAATATCTGTATGGATTATTATTAATGGGTTTCATATCGGTTGACCTTGTATTTTTTTAAAAATCAGGATTGTTATTTTTAATGTTCTTTATTTCTTTTTCATATCGTACTTCCAAAGTTTAAAATAAATGAGTTTTTGCGGAAGAGTTCTCATTCATAATCTTTTTATTACTTTTTTACTCGTTATCTTTCCTGCCTATTGATTTAAACTTTTAGTTTTATTTTATTTCGAAATATCACCGGAGATCACCCGTATTCGACCCTGGGTTAATAGCCGGAACCCAACTTACATACTGGAAGGGTACAATATATACTGTATATACTGTATGTAGCCTAATGTCACTCTGCACATATATGATCAGGGCGATTTTGTAGAATCATTCGAATTTTTACGTAGAGGAATTTCCACTTGGTTGCATCCAATAGCAGCTTCTTGTGTGAGAAACTCCGCACAGCTGTAAACAAATGCTTGCCCTTGCCGTCTCTCGCCAACACCGCGACACGGATCTTCAGGAAAGATCTGCGCCAAATTATTAGAAATAATTTCAACAATGAAAATTGGCACTAAAATATCACATTTTAGTTAGAAAATTGTACTTTGTTGATGTGTACAGTACCTGAGATCGTATTATGCACACATTTTGCTGAACATTTACCTTTTGACACATGTATTCAACACCATGTATTGTAACAATTTGATGAATACTGATAAATAAAATCATGAATAAAAATATATAATTAAATAACATTACTCAAAAACTTAATAAAATACTTTAAATAAATTAAATTAATAAACATAATTAATAACAATAATTAATCGAAATGTCCATAATATGGGCGCCAGAGTTCACCAGAATGGATCCCTCGAATTTAGATAGAGCATGATAATTCTTTATATCCCAGGGCATGTACATAATGCTGCGTACCAGTACATCTGCTTCAGGCTTTACCTAACCTTCTGAAAACGAATAAATAGGTAGGAACTGCACCTAGGTTCATCAATAACTCCACTGATTCTAAAATATCTAACTATATTCTTAATAAAATACGTGCATGAGCACATCATCAACACACCAAAATACACTTATAATCCACAAAACAAAGATTGCTGGAAGACTCCATATTTACAACAACAATGAAAACAGTGGGAAAACGAAAGCGAGAACTAAGCCACGATTTGTAGTTAGTTCGTTGAACAATGTACATATATGTATACAAGAACCCTTCACTGTCTCTATATCAATACGAGTTGCCGATTCTCACAATCGGCAGTTATAACATCACACAGATACTGTACCACGTAATACTGTGTTCACAGACTTAAACACTTGTTGTAAAAATATGTACATTTGAGCAACACACGCTTGTCGATCCTGAACATAAATTACGGAAAGTCTGAGATAGCTTTCACCAACATATAATGCCAGGCCGCCACAATTGCTACAATCCTTAATGCGTAAGCACTCCACAATTTGTCGATCAGCCACCTTCGATGAACATAACAAGACTACGTTCCACGAACGTTTGAAGTCCAGTCCAGTATATTGCAGCAGCGTCACTCCAGCACCGCCTATCAACACTACTTCCTTCCGGTACAGTCTGTCCGCACTACTTCCTTCTCGTACAGTATGTCAGTTGTTCCTTCTCGTACAGTGTCTCAGTTGTAGTTGTCGTTGTAGTTCTCTTCCGCTGTGATGTCGAAGTATATAAAGATCTCGGCATTCCCCTTCCTCTCACATGATACGTCTGGATTGGTCCTTGCCAGCCAATCATGAGTGATGTTCTTGTCAAGACCATGCCCTGAACTACTTCTTGGTCCCAAGACATAAACAAACTCTCGGGTGTTTTACATGAGTCATAGAACTTTCCTAGTACAACATCAACACGCTCATGTGATTCTGAGCTATTCACATGATTCATCGAACTTACGGACAACAACAAGTACATCTCATAAGACACTGGGATGTCCGCATGAGTCATACAGATTACCAGAGTCCAATATAGCAATGTTTTCCCACTCGTTGTTCAAAACAAATTACTCATACTACATATATGGAGATCTCCCAGCTTACAAATATAAATGACAAAATATACAAATAATAATAATAATAATAATAATAATAATAATAATAATAATAATAATAATAATAATAATAATAATAATAATAATAATAATAATAATAATAATAATCGGATACTGACAATAACACCTCTCAGTTCTCCATATATTGCGAGGGTGTGATATATGTACTATCACAGTATAATGCCAATATAAGATAGCGTAGCAGTAATCAGTCAACTCAGTTTCGAACGAGCTCTGTCTGCGCGAAATTAATAATAGATTAGGATTATCAGTTGTGCGGTTTGATATTTTCCCAACTTTATTTGAACAAGTGTTTTTTTTGTAATCGAATATATTAAAGCAGGTAGAAGTAATGCATCTACCGAGAATTCGGTACCGATTACGGAATATTGTTCTGTAGTCAATAGCGTTGATTGGGAATTGGAAGTTGGGGGGGGGGGGCAAAAGACAATGTACAGGCAACAAAAAGTACCCGGATAATATATAGCTAGGGAGGAGGAGGGTTGTATACATCTAAACTGAAAAGAAGGCTACAAAATGGAATTTTTATGTTTTCTGAGAGAATTTCTACCGAGAGATAAAGGTAGACAGTTTGCCAACTTAATTGCACTAATAATAGCTTTTTGTTTTGAGGTTTTGATTCAGCATTATACAATAAAACTTTCACTAAGGGTAGAATATTAGACATGTATTACAATTAAATAAAAGTACGGTGAAGATATACAATTACAAATGATTTAGTATTTGACTACACGGAATAAACTAACACACACTAAAGATACTGCCAGACGACGAATGCGCACGGTGAGTGAGTGAATCGTACCTCAGCGTCCATGACCTTGTTAAAAATATACCCCTGCTACCCTCCCTCGCAGCACATGCAAAGTGTCCACTACTTGCTGTGATGCTACTTTACAAAGGTGAAAAAATGAGTGAATCCTCCTAATTGAATACATCATACATATATATATATATATATATATTAGTCGGAGTAAACAAATTCAAACATCTTTCGGCTCGTTTGAACCAGCTTCAGTAAAAAATGAGGGGGGGGGGGTTGAAATAATTTACATAATACAAGTTAAATAATGCCAAAAACCATAATGAAGGAACAAATGAAAAAAATAAAAGAGCGTCTAGACGGAAACAAAATAAATGTAAATATTGTATATTGTGCTAATTTTATTTTTTCCGTCTAGGCTCTCTTTTGTTTTTTCAATTGTTCCTTCGTTATGTTTCTTGGCATTTTTTACTTTTATTATGTTAATTATTTCAACCCCCCCTCATTTTTCACTGAAGATGGCTCAAACGAGCCGAAACATGTTTGAATTTGTTTACTCCGTCTTATGTTGGAATATACTGTATGTTGTATTGAATTAGGAGGATACATTCCGTTTTTCACCTTTGTAAAGTGAAAACTGTCAATACGGAATGATTCTAATATCTTGTAATGCTGTGATGCTATACAAATTGACTAGCTTGGATCAACTACATTTTTACGCATTTCCGCTAAGAATTTTGTTAATAATTAAACAAAATAAAGGAAATAATTAGCTTATGAGGGAACAGGGCTTGTAAAAATTGCTTGTCTTAATACAGTAATTCCTATAATTACTAGTTCCAGCCGGCTAAAATGCAATACAAATATGATATTTTCTCCAAAATTGAGCGATGGGGGGGCGGGGTAGGGCGGGGGGACGACGACTCGCCTCGCCTGCTCAAATCGCCGCTACTGTCTGCAGTTACTTACTTTCTTACTTAATCTGTTTACCTTCCAGGGTCGGTTTTTTTCTTCGCACTCAGCGAGGGATGGAGAGGGAAGGAAGTGGCCGTGGCCTTAAGTTAGGTACCATTGTAGCATTTGCCTGGAGGAGAAATGGAAATCCACGGAAACCACCTCCAAGTTGGCTGAGGTGGGGATAGAACCCACCTCTACTCAGTTGACCTCCCAGGGCTGAGAGGACCCCGTTCTAGCCCTCATACAAAATTTCGTGGCAGAACCGGGAATCGAACCCGGGCCTCCGGGGGTGGCAGGTAATCACGCTAAGCACTACATCACACAGGCGGACCTGTAATTACTGAAAAATGAAAATGTTTAAAGTTAAGTAGGAACATCTACGTGGTTCATGGTTGGCAGCTCAGCAGCTTAGCCGTTAAACTACGGAGGCAGTCAAATATAACCTAGTAAATATCATTATTTAATAATTGTAGGACATCGAATAATCCAATTGACAATATTTTGCATTACTTCTACCTGCTGTATTAGTTATTCATAGGTTTCTGACGGGGGCCGGAATTTTTATTTTTGCAGGCGGGCCCGTATCGCATTCCTTATGGCATCTCCATCCTCCCCACTCTCTATTTTAATGTCCCCTCTTCATTTCCATTGGGAGTGAGAATTTCTCTCAGGTATTTACATTTATGAATGCGATGGATGTCCCCAAACTGAGTTACACTTCTGTCATCAGGTGAGTTGGCCGTACGGTTAGGAGCCCGCAGCTGTGAGCTTGGATCCGGGAGATAGTGGGTTCGAACCCCACTGACGGCAGCCCTGAAGATGGGTTACTGTGGTTTCCCAATTTCACACCAGGCAAATGCTGGGGATGTACCTTAATTAAGGCCAATTAAGCAAATTATAAAATGGGTCATCAGTCCATAGGCTGGTTTGGTGCAGCTCTCCATCCCACCCTACCTGTACTAACCTTTTCATTTCTGCGTAATTACTACATCTCGCATCTACTCTAATCTGCTTGTCATATGCATACCTTGGTCTACCCCTGCAGATTTTACAGTTTTACTAATTTAACAAATCCTGGGTTTCTTAAGATATGCCCTATCATTCAGTCTCTTCTTCTGGTCCATGTTCGCCAAATCGTTCTCCTCTCACCAATTCGTTTCAGTATCTCTCCATTTGTGATTCGATCTACCATCTCACCTTCAGCATTCTTCTGTAACACCACATTTCAAACCTTCTATTATCTATCCTTTTGAGCTAGTTATCGCCCACGTTTCACTTCCATACAATGCCAGGCTACAAACGAAAATCTTCGAAAAGGTGTAATTCATATATCAATGTTCGAAGTGAACGAATTTCTTTTCTTAAGAATCTCCCGCGGCGAATTCTCCCGTAGTCTGTCACTAGGCAGGAGACACTATCCATCGACCTGCTTGTAAAATAAAAACCTCCATTTCAGTCTGTGAAAACAGTTCGGTATTCCCCGTTTGATCAGTGTGTGAATTATGCCGAGAGTGTCAGGTTTAAAGTCATCTTTAATTAAAAGGTGGTTACAGGAGTTTCTCCATTTGACATCGGATGGTAACTTTCCGAGACGTTTCTAGCGAAGAGGTGAGTGAAACATGATTTATATTTTCTCCTAACAAGTTATTATCAATTTAGCAAAAAACCCTGGTATTTTAATTGATGCCTATTAAAATTCGTAAACTTGGAACTGCCTAAAAATATTTTAGAACCTATTTGAGAGTCTATGTAGGGCGACTAAGTAACATTTTAGCACCTAAAAATTCGAGGTCTAATAATCAATATTGCATATTCCTGTGGTGTTTGTAAGTGTAGTGACTCGTCTGAATATGAAGAGAAAAGTGTTGGAACAAACACAAACGCCCAGTCCCCGAGCCAGAAGAATTAATTAGACGCAATTAAAAAACCCGATCCCCGGGGAAAGGATGCGGGATCTTCAGTATAAATATTCAAATTTCGTAACAGAACAAAGCAGAAATAATTATTTACTTTCGTTTTTTCTATCATTTTGAACATGTAACTTGTGCAGTTTCAATCTTGCCTCCTGATGTTTAGGGTTGGGCAGTCAGGTGCGCCACTCTCAACACGTGTCTCAGTTTAGTACGGGAGAATACGGAAGTGTCCAGTAATGTCTATAGAGTGTATTTGATAATAATGAAAGAAAAGCCTACAATAAGCGTGGTAGGAGGATATCGTAATGAACACATCCCCAAAACCAAAGCAAAGGAAAGTAAGACATCAAATCCCATAAAATAGAACTTAAAAGAGCACTTATTTGCGTTCACACAGCCTCACAATGCCTGATATAGTAAAAATACAGTTATTTAAAGGTCATCAAGTTAAAGTTTGAACATCAGTTGGTAAACAAGATGACCGAAAGTCAATCAAATACTTGATGGAAATAGAAGCACGCAGCTCCGAAACAATAAAATTAGGAAAGGAAAACAATAAATTAAAATATGTAGCCTGATCCTGAAGAGATTTATAACGAATAATTAAAAATATCAATAATACGAGATAAAATTTTTACCAAAAACAATAATTTAAAAATAAATAATTCACACACACGTAGACTAGGGTAAAATCATTAGCATTTCAAATATTGGATGGAATATCTGTTGTCCCAAAACTGTTCAGAGCGTGGCTTAAGTAACAGATTTAAACGTCGACTGGGTACCCACTATATTGCTGAAGATTACAGTTATGTAATTTTTAACAACTTCCAAAAAATCCCCATGGCGGAATAGCCCCGAAGGGCTATGGCCTATCAAACGACCGCTGCTCAGCCCGACAGCCTGCAGATTATGAGGTGTCGTGTGGTCAGCACGACGAACCGTCTCGGCTTCCTAGACCGGGGACGCTATATCACTATCAGACAGCTCCGCCCCAGGGGCTCTGAACTTTGGAGCGTGGGTTGGCGACCACGGGGCCCTCAGCTGAGTCCTGGCATTGCTTCCACTTACTTGTGCCAGGCTCCTCACCTTCAACTATCCTATACGACCTCCCTTGGTCAACTCTTGTTCTTTTCCGACCCCGACGCTATTAGGTTTAAGAGGGCTAGGGAGTCTTTCATTTTCATGCCCGTCGTGGCCTTTGTCTTTCTTTGGCCGATACCTTCATTCTTCGAAGTGTCGGGCCCCTTCCATTTTTTCATTCTGATTAGTGTTATATAGAGGATGGTGGCCTAGTTGTACTTCCTCTTAAAATAATAATCACCACCTCAGACAGCTCCTCAATTTTTAACAATTTATTAACAAATTCCACTGGAAATGTTTCAGTGACTTCGCATTTTAATACTCAAATCCACAAATTGCGATCATTCTTATTAATGTACTCACGTGAATTTCGTACAAAATACTATGGGTGCCTTACCACGTTGTTTTAATTCGTGTCTAGTTGGTATTCCATTAAATAAGAAAATAAATCTTTTTGATGGCCGAAACTGAGAAGCAGAAAAGACTAAGTCCTCATCGCTCAGCCAGGTTCAGTCTTATTTCACCTACAG
This sequence comes from Anabrus simplex, assembly GCF_040414725.1. Lineage (NCBI taxonomy): Eukaryota > Metazoa > Arthropoda > Insecta > Orthoptera > Tettigoniidae > Anabrus > Anabrus simplex. The sequence continues at coordinate 466,923,795 of NC_090267.1, forward strand.
CAAGGTGAACATTGGCGAAGTTCCAGTCTATCGCACAAAGCTTATGAGGCGTCGTGCTCTCACCTGAATTCCACACGAAGTTCTGGCCAAATAAGATTCAAAGAGAGAGCTCCGCCCACAGCAAAAACAAAGAACCGCCAATCGCCAGACATGTGTCTTTGGGTCGCCAGCACATGGTGCTAGCATACTCATTTAAAATTTAAAAAATTACGAAACAGTTCATGGCATATTATTTAATTTAATTTCCGGGTTGAACCGTGTTGTACTTGTACGCACATCACGTACAGTTTGCCGACGTTTCGAATACATTATAGTATTCTTTGTCAAGGCAACTGAAATACCCCTACTCGATCCGAGGTAATCAGTCTCCCAGGCAGAAATTACACTACTAGAGTGGCCTTTTTTTTTTTTTATCGGGGGCCCCCGAAGCCCGCGCCCCCCGCGTGACCATCGACTCAATCTACATGGCCTCCGACATGCTATTAGTTCTAAGAAGAAAAAGATAGCAGGGAGGAGTGGAAGTGTGATACTACAGGAGTATCTGCCTGTCCCCATGCTCTGCATGCTACCAGGCCAGATGTGGTGGTGGGTATCAATAGTGGTGTAATCAGGTAGTAAGGGTCAGGACAAAACCACATAGGCAGAAATAGAAAGGTGCCTACATGTAAAACCTGACATTTTGTAGATAGCACATGCAAGGATGTGGTTCTGAAGAGGTCCAGGTAATTGTGTTAGTTGGGAATAGATATCATGCACAGTCATAAGCCTATTCCTCGCCATTCCAGTTATTCAGGGGATCAGTCCTTCTGGGCACTGCTGTGACTAGCGCGGGCCGTGCCGGTTGCCGAGCCATGCGGCAATAGCCACTACCCGACCCCCTTGAGGTCCCTCGTACCCAGTCTCCAATCCCGGAGAATGAGGCCAAGCCCGCCGAGGCGGGAACCTGCTGGATGGTTGTGGGACATGGCGCCGGGCCTCCTTCCTCTCTGCCCACGCCATGGCCCCGTATACAGGGCAACTGCGATGGGAGGCCGGGTGGTCCCCCGCGCAGTTGGCGCACACCGGCGCCTCCCTAAGTGTAGCGCAGGCCGTGTAATGTTGATCCCCACCACAACGGTTGCCCCTTACTTGGAGCCCACAGCTGACCTGTCGGTGGCCCCACCTCAAACAGCGGAAACACTGCAAGAGCTGTTGAGGGGGACGTTCTGTTCTCACCTGACTGCCGCTACCTGCTGAGGTCCTCTCCTGATTGGTTCCTCGGTCGACTGCTGTCCTGGGAGCAGACCTGGGTTGCAACTGGGCAGTCCTCTCCTGATGGGCCGGCGTCGCCTTCTGCTTCCTGGTCCGGCGTCGTCTTCTTCTTCTTCCCGGGGGTTTCTTCTCGGCAGGGGAGGAGGCCTCGTCCTGGTGGCCCTCCTCCCGGCCTGGTGACCCCGGTGTAGCTGGCGGCTCCACTGCGTCTCCGTCTTCTTCCTTCTCCTGGCTGGCGTCGGCGGCGTCGGTCGGTGCTAGCACTCGACTGCGTTCCCTGTCCTGTTGGGCGCACATCGAGGTCTGCAGCTCGACAGACATGCAGGCAGGCTGTGCTTGGCCAGCAGCATCAGAACACCAAGGGGCGTACTTCTCCACTGCTGTGCTGCTTTCCACCATCACGAGCGCTTTCCTGGTTTGCGCCCGGGTAACAGGCCCTTCCTGGTAGGCCTGCGTCTGCGTCCACTTCATCTTGGTTGGGGGTCGACGATCCTGGTTGGCGGCCTTGTTGGTCTGCGTATACTTCGTAAAGTACAGCTTTCCAACTGGGGTCGCGCCGCCGTCGTCCTCATTCCTCGGCTCCGTCTGTGTGGCAGTCTCCTGGCTGCCGTTGCCGGTAGTGTAGTTCCTCTTGCCTGGTATTCGGGTGACCTGGAAGTAAGCAGAGAAGCCCCTCTCGTAGCGGCTGATCTGGCCTGGGTCCGTGGGGCGAATAATTATCGCCCAGTTCTCGATGTTCTCGACGGCGTCGGGGGAGAGCTCCTTCCCTGTGGCCCCCTCGAGCCTCGTGAGGAGCTCGATGATGAGGTAGGCCTCCCTGTAGGTGTCCTCCCCAGGTCGGTACTGCACCAGCTGCGCAGGGGCGGCGTGGTTCAGTGGGACGGTCCTGTGGTCGACCCAGAGAACAATCTCCCCTACTGCATCCTTGAAGTTCTCTGGTAGGTCGTCTCGAAGTTCCATCGTGCCTGTCGCTTCCTGAAATAAAAATCTGAAAGAGAATAGCACTAAAAAGTGCTTCCTGACAATGCTCGTACTGCGTACTTAAAAGTACAGACAGTAGACAATGCTCTTTCGGAGATGTACTAACAAGTACAGCTGCCTGACTAGTACTGGGAAAGTACAGAGCGCCTGGCGAGGAGAGAGAGAGAGCGAGCGAGGGGAACACGTCCTTCCGCTACGGCTGTCGAACTCGTCCTCTACACTACTAGAGTGGCCTTGATCTTGGCCTTTTATATCCTAGCCTTTCTGGCTGACGTAAGCCCTGGCTGTCTCGCGAGATTTCTGGAAATTATGCGTCACAGCCAGGTAGTGGGGACTTGCCCACGCTGTTATGTAATGGGGTTGCGGCCCGTGTGTTTATGTTGTGGTCTGTATGTCTTAAACTATGAATGATAGGCATTACTGATCAGTAATTCTAGTAAACCTCACAGATAAGCCACTCAGTGAACCTACTACCTCGGTCTTGAGAAAAGGACTCAACTACGCAGTAGCTCCGAATACTATACCGGTAGAAGAAATAATTAGCAAAGTAGAAATTGCAATCCGGCACCTTCCTACCGAATCTGCAGAGGAGATCAGACAGGATATATCATGTCTACTGAGAACCACAAAGCCGCCGCCATCCAATTTGACTAAAGAAGAAATTCATGCCCTAAAAACACTACGTCAAGATACGGAATCAATTATCCTACCCGCAGATAAAGGCAACGCTACGGTGATAATGACACGCACAGACTACACTCGGAAAATAGAACAATTACTCACCGATTCTACATACAGGAAAATTAGGAACCCTACCAACCGCATTAAGAACAAACTCCACACACTAGTAAAAAATTCCAGTATCCCAGCCGAAATACAGAAGAAACTGATATCCTCGGACCCGATACCTCCAAAATTGTATGGCCTTCCTAAAATCCACAAAGAAGGCATACCTCTGCGACCTATCGTGAGCGCTATAGGCTCTCCCACTCACGATATCTCCCGTTACCTAGCTGGACTACTTCAGCCACATACAGAAAACACTGAAACCTACGTCTAGGACTCCCGACATTTCATCCAGCTCCTTAAGGACTAATCAATTGAAAGTACGGACCTATTAGTAAGCTTTGACGTCACGTCACTTTTCACCATGGTGCCACTAACAGAAGTATTTCCACTATTAGACCAGAAACTTCCAGAAGACCTGTCAACACTAGCTAAAGAATGCCTTTGCGCCACTTATTTCTATTTCAACGGGGAGTTCTACGAACAGACAGAAGGGGCCGCGATGGGGTCGCCACTCTCTCCAATAATAGCAAACATGTATATGGAACACTTCGAACAGAAAGCCTTAGCTACATCTGCCCTGAAACCGAAATGTTTTCTCCGCTTTGTGGACGCCACTTTTGTAATCTGGCCTCACGGGAGCAATAACCTACAGCTATTTCTCGACCATCTCAACTCCATACACGTAAATATTCAGTTCACAATGGAAATAGAAGTAGACGGAAAACTACCGTTCCTGGATGTGCTAGTAATACGCAACCCCAATGGGACGCTGAGTCGCGCAGTATACAGGAAACCCACTCACACAGACAGGTACCTACACGCCTCGTCTCATCATTACCCATCACCAAAACAGGCTGTCCTAACATCACTAGTGAACAGGGCCATAGCGATGTCTGACGCAGAGCACCTCGAAGAAGAGAAAGAACACCTCACGGAAACCCTTAGGAAAAATGGCTACTCGCTCAATAACATCCGACGAGTCCTTAAAAATCAGAAGAGAACAAAGAAAAGGCCGCCGCAGGAGAAAACAACGGGAAAGAAGAACTGACCCGCCAGAAAACAGCGATTCTGCCATACATTAAAAACACCACAGACAGGATCGGCAAGATACTGGACAAATACAATATAAAAACTATCTATAAACCTCACCGTAAGCTAGCCCGTTATCTACCACCAGTAAAAGACACAATAGAATTACAGGCCCCTGGAGTGTAACACATTGAATGTAGCTGCGGAGCTTGTTATGTAGGTGAGACAAAACGTCTGATCTCCACCCGCCTAAAAGAACATATCCGTCACACCAAGAACCAAAACACAGATATTTCAGCAGTAGCCAAGCATTCCTACGAAACTAGGCACGGAATATCATTTGACAAGACCAAGATTCTAGCAGCTATCCCTTGGAATCTGGAAAGGAAAATCCGCGAGGTTATCGAAATCAAGAAACATCCGAACAACATAAATTTAGAAGAAGGATATAAAATCAGTAATTCTTGGATACCTATCATTCATAGTTTAAGACATACAGACCACAACATAAACACACGGGCCGCAACCCCATTACATAACAGCGCGGGCAAGTCCCCACTACCTGACTGTGACGCATACTTTCCAGAAATCTCGCGAGACAGCCAGGGCTTACGTCAGCCAGAAAGGCTAGGATATAAAAGGCCAATATCAAGGCCACTCTAGTAGTGTAATTTCTGCCTGGGAGACTGATTACCTCGGATCGAGTAGGGGTATTTCACTCGCCTTGACAAAGAATACTATAATCTATTCGAAACGTCGGCAAACTGTACGTGATGTGCGTACAAGTACAACACGGTTCAACCCGGAAATGAAATTAAATAATTCTTCACACCGTGGAAGCTTCACTTCTAAGATGGTTCATGGCATACTTCAATAGCAGCTTCAGGGCAATAGAAGATCGCGACACTCTGCTTACTGTAATAAACTCCAGGAAGGTCTTGACACGAAGTTCTAGGATGTAGTAAAGTTCGAGAACCATTAAAGTAGGCGACCAAAGTTACTTGTGTGGAAATTACATAATTTTTGGTTCTATATATGTGTCATTGCAGTTAGGTTTTTGACACTTGATTTCATAAACGCCTGACTTCGAGAATAAGTCTTTGTTGTTTATGTTGCATTTGCTGTTGTGTTTTTGCTGTGAGTTAATTCTAAAGGCAGACCTTGTTTTGTTAATGTTAGCTGTTTCGTATGTGATGATTGGAAGTTGAGGAGGAGTCGGAGGTAGGTTAGGTAGAGGTTTAGGTGCTGGTGGAAGTTGACGTTGAGGCGGACTTTGATGTGGAGGCCAGAGGCTAATGAGCTGGGGCTAATAAGCTAATAATATGCATGGGTTAATAATAATTTTTTAGTTTTCTGTTAACCGGCAGACAGTTCACATCGTGGTGAGATCTCTTTTACTAAAGCAGTCTAGCCTAAGCAGGTATCGCGAGCGGACGTGCCGTGGCGAGTGTGCCGGTCATGAAGAGTAGAGTAGAGGGTGGAGCGGAAGGGTCAACCGGAGTGTGACTAGGTATTTGATCGGTGTGGAGCAGTTTAGGGTCGCTGTAGGAAGATGGCAAGGAAGAATAAAAAAGAGAACAGCCAGAAGGAATTAAGGCAAAGTGGAGATAGGTCTGAAGGTAGAGTTGTTGTCAGTGGCGGCGGTGGTCACAGTGTTGTTGGTGATTGGGGGAATAGAAGTTAATCCAGGCCCTATGAACAGTGGTAACATGAGCTGGGAGGACGTCGAAGTTATGATAGTTAAGGAAGTAGTAGAGGAGTTCTTCCCGTCTGATCAGATAAAAAGCTTGTTGGAGTAGCAAGCAAAGGAACATGAAAAGACGAGTCTATGGTTCCAGGAGATCATGAAGGAAACTAGAAACAAAAGGGAAGCAGAGACAGGGAAATTGTATCTTTAAGGGAGAAATTATAAACCTTGGAAGAGGAGGTGAGGAACTTAAATCAGGAAATAGAGGACGCTAGTCAAGAACGCAGAGAAAAATCCATATTTATTTATGGTGTGAAGGAAAAGAAGACAGAAGTGAAGGTGGATATAATTTATAAAGTGGTAGATATTGTTCAACAGAAAATGAAAATAAACGTCAGCGAAGTTGACATAGAGGATGTTGTGAGAGCAGGTAGAATAAAGGGGAGAAGACCAATAATGGTGACGTTGATATCAACACTGATGGCGGACATAGTGGTGAAGAGCGCCGGAAATCTGAAGGGTGAAAAAATGTGGATTAGAAGAGACATAGGAAGGGACGAGAACGAGAAGTACAAGACTCTAAGGAAGCATCTAGTGAGAGGAAAACTGCAAGGTTTGAGGGCGCAGATCAGGAACCAGATACTAGTAGTTACCAATGAAAAATGGATGCGGAGGTGGTCTGTGTCCAAACTCAAGGCAATGGAAGGGGGGTTGGGAGTGAGAGTGGAAGATAGACAGGTTCCAGAAAATAGTTCTGGAGAAGACGGTCTTGGTTTGGCAGATAAGGCGATAAGAGGTTGTGTGCCGAGGGAGTCTAGCATAGGGACAACATCCATGGCAGCTCCGATTAGAGTTATTAAGAGACAATAAGTGAGCGGAACAGAATTATTAAGGATGATGAGTCAATAAAAGATATGAGAGATACGATGAAGGACAGAGAAGGGAAGAAAGAGTTAAAAGTGACACCTAACAAAGGGGGGCCTTGGGGAAAGGAGGAAGTATGAGCTTAAAAGAACTGTGGGGCAAGAAAGACAATAAAGATGAGGGTGTAGTAACGAGAAGCAGGAAGTTAAGTAAAGAGACTCAGTAGATGATTATGGCGTGGATAATTGAAAATATATTGTTATTATGGCAAGAGAGTAATTGTAATGAGGTATTATGTCTGAATGATAAGAGAGGCAGTGGAGGTATTATGTCTGCTTGACAAGAGAACTAGTCTTGATATGGTTGGCTGTTGATAGATGTGAGTGGATTATGGTAAGAGAGAAAGTGTAATGAGGTATTATGTCGGAATGATAACAGAGGTGGTGTTGATGTGGTTGTCTGGTGATGTGTGGTCGGCTGTTGATGTATTGTTATATGCAAGAGGTGAAGTTGGTGGTGAAGTGGAGACGAAAATGATTGATTTATAGAGGTAGTATGGTAATAATTGAAGGAGAAAGAAGTGGTGGATGGTATGGATGGGTGAAAATGTATTGTTATTATGGCAAGAGAGTAACTGTAATGAGGTATTATATGTGAATGATAAGATATGTAGTGGAGGTATTATGTCTGGTTGATAAGAGAGCTAGTATTGACATGGATGTCTGTTGATAGATGTGCATGGATCATAGTAAGAGACGAATTGTAATGAGGTATTATGTCGAATTGATAACAGAGGAAGTGTTGATGTGGTTGGCTAATGATGTAAGTGGTCGGTTGTTAATGTATTGTGATATGTAAGAGGTAGAGTTGGTGGCTAGTGGAGACAAGAATGATTCATTTATAGAGATGGTATGGTAATAATTGAAGGAGAAAGAAGTGGTGGATGGTATGGATAAGTTGGTAATTATGGATGGTGGAAGAGATTGAGTTCGTGGATTAGTGGAGATATTTGATGGATAAGAGAAGTGTGAGTGGATCATGATAAGACAGTAATTGTAATGAGGTATTATGTATGATTGATAAGAGAGGTAGTGTTGATATGGTTGGCTGTTGATGTTTGTTATGCTGTAAGAGGTAAAGTTGGTGGAGTAGTGGAGATAAGAGTGGCTGATTTATATATTTGGTAGAGTAATAATTGAAGGAGTAAGAAGTGGTGGTGTAATGTAATTTGGAGGTCGATTAAGAGTGGGCGTATCCGTAAGGATTTGGTCTGGTGACATGTGAGAGTGTGTATTGTTGGCCGTGCGGAGGTGCTTATTATATGGTGAGGGGATCATGGCATGAGAGTAATGGCAATGAGGTATTATGTTTGATTGATAAGAGAGGCAGTGTTGATGTGGATGTATTGTTAGATATAAGAGGTAAAGTGGGTGGCGTAGTGGAGGTAAGAGTGATTATTTGAGACGACATTGTTTTGGACGTGAAGCTAGGTATAGTTGTCTTGCAACAAGGAAGTAGATCATGTGGTAATTGCAAAGTGTGGGGTTTTGTGGCACACTAGCTTGGCAAGTGTGATAACGTGGTGGCTGGCTCAGCAAACTGACTAGATCAGGAGGTAGGGTAATAGCTGAGGTGGAATGTGCCGGGTCTGCGAGGTCAGCCAGGTGGGAGGTATAGTTTTGTAGTCTTCCAGTGCCGTACTGTCGATGTTATATTTTATGTTTCTGCCTTATTGCCAGGGCCATCGCCCTCTAGTATACCTCTCAGCCTTCCCACTTCGCTCAGCTTGCGTGCTTCTATGCGAACATCACGTAGGGACTACTTTGGCCGCTGTGGAGCTAGAAGCGTGGACGAGACCCACGCTGAAGGCACATTAGGAACAACAAGAAAGAGGGAGTAAACAATGTGTCGAGTGTCGTTTCTTTATGTAGTTTACTGAGATTGTGTTGAGTTGTGATATTACTGGAAGTACAGATTATTTATTTCATCATAAGAAGGAATGTAATGGTAGTAATTTATTACAAGAAGTAATTACAAGGCATGCTTAAATCTCGCGCACCGTTCGAGTTTCTCATACCCCTTTAATCTAATTTGTTACTTAACTGAAGGCTATCGTAACATATTTGCTTTAATGAGTTATTGCTTACGATCTTGCCATAGTGTTAGGTTCACCAATTAAAAATCAGAAAACACCCCGCCGAAGTCATATATTTTTACTTTTTATTCAGAAGAAAAAACAAGCACTTCTCCATGTCAGCCATTCACATTTTTTTCAACACCCACACACACTCTCCAACCCAGACATCTCTTTCTACTGCCAACCCCATCATATTACATTTAATTTCAAATATGTTACAAACTCAACATCCTCCCACCTTGAGTTGTGGGAACAACTCAACACATCATTTATCCACATGACAATACAAAACTGAATTTACTATACACAATACAAAACAGCAAGATCACCTCTCTCCTTTTCTTGTCTCTTTTGGAACTCAAAATAAATAAAAACATTTGAGATAAATATCACATAGAATAAATGAACACTTGTGAAAAAATATCACTCAATCCTCAAATCTTTTGGGTTTAATCACCAGTCTCCCACTACTAGTTTTCAGTTTGGAGCTATCGGTCGATGATTTAATTGTCCTTCGGTCACTTTCTTTCTTTTCACACAGCTTAAATTGTCTGAAGACATGGTCTTCTGCAGATATCACTTCGAGTGGGTATACCTTCTGCACCGGTCTCACGAGTACCCCTCTTTCAGTCTTCAGACGAACAAGTCTCACAACACCACCTTTGCCAGGGATAACTTCCATCACTCTTGCCAACGGCCAATTCAGTCTCTTGGGGTTGTCATTGTCTACTAGTACTACTTCATCCACGAAGGGTTTGTACTGACTTTTTGTATGGTGGTTCTTCTGAATTAGTTGTCTAAGATACTCATTCCTAAACCTCAACCTTAAAGTTTCTTTTATTTTCTGTCTATATCTGTATCTTTTGTCGAATCTTACATTTTCTATCATGTCGATATCGGGCATTCCAACCTCCTTGACCTCTTGCAGAAACATTGCAGGGGTTATTGCCATCAGGTCACTTCCATCATTGGACAGGTAGGTAAGCGGCCGAGAATTCATCACAGCTTTGATGTCACACAAGACTGTCATCATTTCTTGGTACGACAAGCACGAATTTCCCAGAACTTTCCTGAGAATTTGTTTGAGAACACCAATCAATCTCTCCCACCAACCTCCCCACCATGGTGCAGTGGGAGGATTAAATTTCCATTCAATTTCATTTGCAGAACTATATTCAATAATTTTATCCCACTGAATCGTCTCCAAGGCATTACAGACGCCATGAAAATTCGTCCCATTATCACTGTAGACTATCGCTGGCCTTCCACGTCTGGATACAAAGCGTCGAAAGGCTTCTAGGAATGTTGAGGTAGCCAAAGATGTCACAAGCTCCAGAGGGACCGCACGAAAAACAGCACACGTGAACAAACAGACCCAGGCTTTCCCTCCTCCTCTCAAAATCAAAGGTCCTGCAAAGTCTACCCCTGATATCTCAAAAACCGAAGCCTCTCTCACTCTGTCAACGGATAGATGAGCCTGTTCCGCTTCAAGATGTTTTCCATGGTATCTTCGGCAGACAACACATGATGCAATTGCACTCTTCACAGTTCTTCTTCCACCGAGGATCCAGTATTTCTGTCGGAGCCCGCTGAGCAGAATGTGTGTACCAGCATGACATAACTCTTTGTGTTTTTCCCTAATGAGAGCACGACCTAAAGCATGTTTTGCAGGAAGGATAATAGGACAGCGGAAAGCGTAATCATCCCGACGTGCTATTATCTTTGTTTTCAGTCTCATCACTCCCTCGTCATCAGTGAAAACACAGAGTGTGCTAAATCTCTCGTCCTTTACATCTACAAAACACTCTTTTTGTATGAACTTCATCACAATTTTCTCCGCTCTGGTCGTCTCCTCAACTGATAGTTCTGCGTATATCCTAGTTAATTTTTGTTGTCGACAATTGTGCAGAAATCTCAAGATCCACCCCATCATGCGAACTGTTTTGCGAAAACTCGAGAAATAGTCGAGGTGCCACTCTTGCGTATTTGACTTATTTTCTATTGCGGTCATAGTGTTGACTTTTCTTCTTTTTTCTTCGAACACTTCTTCATCGTTTCTTGTAACTTCGGAGCAGGGCCATTGGGTAGGGGATTGTTTCAGCCATTTCGGACCCTCCCACCATCTCTGTTCCAGTAAATGCTTTGGATCACATCCTCTTGATGCCAGGTCAGCTGGATTCATGGTTCCAGGAACATGTCGCCACTGTTCAGTTCTGGATAATCTTCGGATTTCTTGAACTCTATTCCATACGAATGTTCCCCAAGGTTCGTCTAATTTTATCCAGGATAACACTGTCGATGAGTCACTCCAATAATGAACAATAATTTCCTTTGACCTTAATGATGGTAACACTGATGTGGCAAGTCTAACACCTATGGTAGCTGCTAATAATTCCAGACGTGGTATGGTGATCTTCTTCTTGGGTGCCACTCGTGCCTTTGCTTGTACAAGCCGTAGATCCACGTTATCAATCCTCTGTACTCGCAAGAATATAACTGCTGCATATGCGGTTTGACTAGCATCGCAGAATATATGTATAGAGATATCTTCAACCGATTGCAGCCTTCCAATCAGACATCTGTGAATCTTAATCTCAGCCAGGAGAGGTAGTTCTGCCAACCATTTCAGAAACCTTTTCTTTGTCGATTCATTTACCTCAGTGTCCCAGTCCAGCTCAGAAGCAGGAAGTTCCTGCAGAATTAATTTAGGGCAGAGAGATACAGGACATGAAAAACCAATAGGATCAAATAATCTATGAGCAGCTCTTAGTATTGTCCTCTTTGTTATTACATCAGGTATGATATCAATGACATGTGCCAGATTCAACTCCATAGTATCGTTTTCTTTATTCCAAACGAGTCCCAACACTTGTGATAGGTTTTCAGTTGTTTTGTCGTGAGAATACTCCCACCCTCGCAGGTTGAAAGATGCCTTCTCCATAATTATTTTTGCCTCTTTCATGAATGAATTGAGCTCAGCTTCATTGTTAACACTTGTAGTACAATTATCTACATAGAAACATTCTCTCAGTCTTTCTATTGTCGGAACCAAGTAGGGATTGTTATCAACTGCTTCTCTCTTCATCTCGTTCAAATGGAATTCTATTGTTGCCGTCAGCAAGAAAGGAGAACATGCAAGACCGAAAACAACTCTATTATGACGAAACACTTTCATCTTTTCTGTACTTTCCTTATCCCACCAAAAAAATCTTAGAAAGTCACGGTCTCTAGGATGGACGCTTATTTGGAGAAATGCCTTTTCTATGTCTGCGATGACTCCAATATCATTTTCTCTGAACTTGAGTAATGAACTAGGAATCAACTCTATAAGGTTAGGTCCTTTTTCAATACAATCATTTAGAGAAGGAGCGTTCCTCTGTTTCACAGAGGCGTCAAATACAGGTCTTATCTTGGTGGTGCTGTTCTCTTTCAAGACAGGTCGATGTGGTAAATAGTGCCCGCCATTCGCCAGCTCTTCTTCGGATACCATTGCAATAATTCCTTGCCCCATCCAATCTCGTAAGACACCATCGTATCCTTCATAATGTTGCTCAGTTTGTAGTTTCATTGTGACTGTCTCCAATCTGCGCTGAGCTATTTCGCTATTGTCCGGAAGAGGTGGATGTTGCTCGCTCCAAGGTAGACACACTTCATATCTGTTGTCTTCATTCAGCCTCACAGTCTCAAGGAAATTCTTCCTAACTCGTTCATTCTTCTCGACGGTAGATTCCTTTTCTGCAGGATCAGTAATTCCAAGAATTTCTAAGTCCCAGAGATCACAAATTTTTGTTTGTTTTGAAAACAATGATGTCACCAACAGTGACGCTGCATCCCTTCTAGGTTTATTACTTATAATTTTTCCCATTAGTGTCCACCCTAGAACAGTCTCTACTAGAACTAGACCACACTTTAGTTGATGTGTCTTTCCAGTAAGCAATTCACCTGCGACATCTGCCCCCAGTAGAATCTGTATGGGTCCTCGGTCTTGTACGTCTGTTAAACAAATCTTCAGATCCTTTATCTCATTACTCCAAGCACCATTTCTAACATATGGGACATCTTCACAAATTATTTCTTGGCTCAAAACTTGCAGTTCCTTGGAATAGTTTCCCTCTAATCTTCTTAAACTTATGTTGTAACAATCATGCTTTACCTCTTTGGAACGTATTCCCCCAAACAAAGAGTGTATTAGAGTTTCCTTTCCGACTGACTGGTACCCCATTTGTTCAGCTAAGCCACGCACAATGTAAGATTTAGTAGACCCGGTATCAATGATCGCTCGCACTGTTTTTTGTTTACTCTTACCCATAACAACAACCGCCAGAGTTTGTAAATATACCTCAGGAGAACAAGAGACGTTAGCCATAGACTTATCTACATGAGTGGCATCCTCACTAATCGACTTTCTTTCTCTCTCAAAATTATTTTTTGGAACACTTTCTTTGTCTTTGTTACCAAGTTTATAACACATTAGTACCACATGCTTCCCACCACAAACAATACATCTAATAATGGATTTACAAGCTTTACTTTGATGACCTCTCTTTAAACAATTAAAACAACAGTGCTTGTTACTCAAGATTTTCCTTCTTTCCTCCACGGTCATTTGTTGAGCTGTAATGCATTCTGAACTTGAATGAAGTTTAAGACAAAATACACACTCCTGTCTTTTAGAAATATCAGTAGATAACAAGGCAGAAGCAGTGGGGATATTTGGTTCAGCGGCTTCCCTTGGTTTTTTGCCTCCCTTAATCTTGAGCCCTTGGGATGTATTAATGTTGAACCCTTTCATTGCTAATGAAATTCTTTCCTCACTAACAACTTCACTTTGGAGAAAAGCCATGAGCTGTTTCAAACGATCTTTGGAGACAGAATCACATCTGAAAGAAGTATTCCTTTGCCAGGCCCTTAGTAAGTCTTCTGGCAAGGATGATTCAATTAAGGGGTATAGCATTGCAGTGCACTTTTCTGTAGTAACTCCTAAACTTTCCAGAGACCTGAGATGTGATTCTAATTTATCATATAAACTACTAAGTGTTGGTTTTTCTGTAGAATTTACTGCATTGTTTAAAACTAGCTTCAGTAGTTCACGAACGTAAACTTCTACCTGTAAGTCCTCCCTACCAAATCGAGCTTGAAGACTGTCTATCGCTTTATGATAACTGTCGGCAGTCGGAGGGAAACTTGTGGCTAACTCGTACGCTCTAGAACCTTCTATCATAGCTTGAATGTGATACTGGAATTTATCTTCCTCCCCCATGTCCTCATCTTCGTGTATTTTACGGAACTGTCTCCAAAAATATAACCAGTCAATTATCTCCCCAGAAAACTTCTTCAATTCTATTTTTGGAAGTCTGTATTTCTTTCTTTCAGCTATATTTTCATTTACTACACTTTGGGTAGAGGAAGCCGGCACAGTGGTATTCAAAAATCTTGTTGCTTTAGCCCTACAGCTCAAGCATTTACGTCTATATTCATCAGCTGATTCTTCCTCATCTGCTATTTGATCAACCTCACAATTATCATCTATCATCTGTTGAAATACCAATCCATCTAAATTAGCGATAGTATCATACCTTTCTTGAAGGATTTCTAGTTGTACCTGAATTTCTTCTGTGTCTGGTTCACCGTCTTGTAACGATGACATAACCTCGTTGTATACTCGTGTAAATAACCGCCGCTTTACGGTCCTTGCTTTCGTGAGGTTTTTCATCTTTTTTATTTTCACGAGGGTCTTCCTTTATTAATGATGTCCTGTCACGGTCGCCAATAAATGTTAGGTTCACCAATTAAAAATCAGAAAACACCCCGCCGAAGTCATATATTTTTACTTTTTATTCAGAAGAAAAAACAAGCACTTCTCCATGTCAGCCATTCACATTTTTTTCAACACCCACACACACTCTCCAACCCAGACATCTCTCTCTACTGCCAACCCCATCATATTACATTTAATTTCAAATATGTTACAAACTCAACACATAGGCTACATTAACTTGGCATATTAATGTTCTATTGCAGGTTTCTATCTATCAATAGCAATGGTGTATTGCTGCGCGCCTTGCTGCACAAGCCAGAGTAGTAAAGTGAAAAGAGTATCATTTCACGAATTTCCCAACCGAACTGACCTCAGAGAACAATGGCTTAAAACTATGTCAAGAGTTGATACGAACCTCACTCTCACTGGTTTCTTGCCTTTTGCTTTCCCCATTCTCTGTAACTCGTCTATATCTGCCTCCCTGCAGCTAATCTTCAACCTCTCGTTAATTAGCTCCAACACTTTGTATACCAAGTCTTCTTTAGTGTTCTCGGGTAGCCCATAAATAAAAATACTTTTCTTTCGGGTTTCCTCCTGTCGCTTTTTCTCCTGCCATCTCATTTCTTTTATCTCTTCCTCCATTCTTCACACCTTATCCCTCAAACTTGATATTTCTTTATTATTTCTTTCACCTTGCCTATCTCCTCTTTCATTAT
This sequence comes from Anabrus simplex, assembly GCF_040414725.1. Lineage (NCBI taxonomy): Eukaryota > Metazoa > Arthropoda > Insecta > Orthoptera > Tettigoniidae > Anabrus > Anabrus simplex. The sequence continues at coordinate 466,939,007 of NC_090267.1, forward strand.
TTCTCGTAATTCACTAGATTGCTCTCGTAGTAACTCTCTCATTTGTTCAGCTTGGGCTTGAGCTTGAGCCTTACCAATTTCCCTTATCTTCTCCATCTCTTCCCAACCAACCGTATTATCATGATCAGGTCCGGGGTTAATCTCGACCCCTCCAAAGACCAGCAACACTGCCATCACTGATGCAGCCATCAAAATTTAAATCAAACTCACCTGCTGTCCGGCTCTGCAACCCATGTTGCACCTCGTGGGCCTGCCTCAATCGTGCCAACGACCTATCGTCGCCCGGTACAATTCTATTGAAATCCCCATGTCAGCATGTGAGCACTCACTCACTCAACAACCTTCCTCTTCGCTTGCACGATTACAACTAACCTAGTCAGCGTTCGGTGACAGTCGTGCTGAGTGAGGTGCCGGTAGAGCCGGTGTGGAGTGTGACCGGTGAGTGGAAAAGTAAGACGGGAGGGAAGAGGAAGATGATTGGTGTGGATCAATATCGTGCAGCTATTGGAAGATGGCAGAGGAGATGGAAAAAGGAAACAGTTAGAAATAAAGAAGGTAAAGTGGAAACAAGAATGATGGGCGAGATGATACTAGTGGCAGCGGTGATTATGGTACTGTTAGCCATAGGAGGTGTAGAGGTGAACCCCGGCCCGACTTCCAGTGGCAACATGAACTGGGAAGACGTGGAGGTCATAAGAAGAGTGGTAAAAGAGGTGGTGGAAGAAGTATGTCCGTTTGAGCAGATTAAAAATATGATGAAAGAACAAATGAAGGAATTTGAACATATGAGGCGTTGGTTACAGGGAAAACAGACGAGACAATGAACAAAGTGGAAAACACCGAGAGAGAAATGATATCACTAAAGGCAAAAATAAAGGAGATGGAGGAAGAGGTGGTGAAGCTGAAAGCAGAAATTGAAGACAGCAACCGAGAACGCAGGAAGAAATGCTTATTTATATATGGAGTGCCGGAAGACAGAGGGGAAGACAAAGTGCTGACAACCTACAAAGTTGTGGAAGTTATTCATAAAATGATGAAAATTAACTTTAGTGAAGTTGATATTGATGATGTGGAAAGGATAGGTAAAAAACGGGGTGATAGGCCAATAAAACTGAAGTTGTTTTCCACCCTGATGGCGGAAGTAGTGATAAGAGGCGCAGATAATATACGTAGCACAAAAATTTGTATTAAAAGAGACATGGGAAGAGAAGGGATAAATAATATAAACACCCTGAAAAACATTTAGTTAGGGCTAAAATACAAGGGTTAAGAGCCTACATTAAGGGGCAACAACTAGTAGTATCCAATGGACTATGGACCAGAGTGTGGACAGCGAAGAAATTACAGGAAATGGAAGAGAATAGGAAGAACGAAGGGGTAGTGGGGAAGAGAGTGGAAGAAAGGCAAGTCAGAGACAGTAAAGTGGGTGAAGACGGACCTGGAGATAAAGAAAGAACCAAAGAAAATAAGACACTGGACCAAAGCTCGCAGCAAGAAGAAATTAACTTGACAGAAGCTATTTACAAATCGATCGAAGAAGGAGCCAGAGAGGTAACAGCTGTGATGAGGAGGGAAATAAGGAAGGAAACCAGCGAGACCAGGGCATTATTTAAGGAGGTGAGGAGGAAGGACTGTGGGAGAGAAAGGAAGATACAGGAAGTGATTCGGAAACACAAGATGTGACAAGAGCACATAAAGGAAGTGAAATTACGGCTGGGAGGCAGGAAGAAGAAGCAAGAGGTACCCTTGTGAAAGGGAGAAGTTTGAGCCTAAGGGAGATATGGGGTAAGAAGAACAAATTGGACGAAGGCATAGTGACAAGAAGCAAAAAAGGCAATTTGCAGTAGAAAGTAAATTGGTGTACACATGAGAATAGCGGAGTTTGTATGTTATTCGTAACTATGACATGAGTGATTAAATAGTTGAATTTGTAGGCGGTAATGTGTGCAGTGAATGAGGAAGAGAGTGATTTTAAATTGGATAGGTGTTAAGGATAAAGCTAATATGTGGAGATGGTTGGTATATGAGCTGAGGGTCCAAGTTAATGGTGAGTGAATATGGTTTCAGTTAAGATGGTGATTTGTCTGGATTCTAAAGATAATAAATATAGTGAGACAATAGAGTTCAAATAGTGGTCAGCAGTAACGAAACGTAAGGTGAAAAATTGCACACCGGCATTACAGTGGAGGAAATACGAAGCCAGGTTTGCAACTTAAGTAGCAAACCAGAGAGGTCAGTGTTCAAGAAAGAATATGCTGAGTGCGAACCCGGCCGGAAGTGATATACTCTTTGTTTAAAGTGCAGATGCAAATATGACACAACATCGTACTCTACATAGCAATATGTTACCAGTTTAGCTTCTCATTGCCATACTGTCGTACTGTCTTGTTTAAAGTGCAGATGCAAATCTGACACAACATCGTACTCTACATAGCAATATGTTACCAGATAGTTTTTCATTGCCATACTGTCTTATACTAGGGACAACAGACCATTCTGCCTCGTTGCCATTTGATTATTATAATTTATATCAATATGGCTTTTTTCCTTGCTTTGGTGTCAGATATGTTTATTTTACAGGAATTATTATATGTGTATGTTAGATTAAGCTGCCTAGGTTGGGCATTATTATCTTTCTCCTTAGTAGATCACTAAGGCTTCAGTGATGTGGATCGGAAGAAAATAAAGTCATTTACTTTCCTTTAATTTACTATGTCAAGAGAAGACTTCAGGCCCAATTTAAATTCTAGATCTTCTGTGGTATGTAGCCTTCACTTTCGTGAGCCCGACTATCGACCTGGATTGAAAATTAAGAAACTGCAGGATGCTGCTGTTCCCTTTGTTTTCCCTTCTTATCCATCTTACAAAGTCCAACAGATCAAAGCAGTTATAAAACATTCATTCATTGCCAAAGGTAAGGCACGGAAATATGAATCAACTGAGCCAAGCTGTGACGAAAGTAATACTTCAGGTGTTTCCCTGCACGAGTGTCCAGAAAATCAGGACTTTTATCGTTCCGTTGATGTCCATTGCGACATTTTAGACGAGAATCTGCTCAAAATAGAAACATATAAATTGCGACTAAAACTGTGGAGAGCGCGGGATAAACTTTCACGTCTTGAAAACGAACTGAATAAAATTAATTAGGAGTTGGAGATTTATAACAATAATTATCATAAAGCCTTGTCACGAATAATTAAAATAGCCGAGCATGATCCCTCAAATGCCAAGTCTTCATTCCTTCTTGAGCAAATAGCGAATTTTGAGAAATGCTCTCCGACATGGACAGAATCCACGATAAAACACAGTATAATTTGGGAATGCATATCACCCAAAGGTTATAGGTATGCTAGGAAAAATATAATAAAGTTGCCTTCTAAGAGCACATTGTTCAGGTATTTGGGTGATACTTCATGCGACAGAGGAGTTACGAACCTTGTGAAAGAGAGATTCCTTAGAATCTGAACATTTGAATGAGGCTGAATAGTTCAACCGACCCTTATTTCTTGCATTTGACCAATGTCACATTTTAAAAAAACGTAAGAAACATCCTTGATAGTGGATGAAATGGCAATAAAACAACAATTGCAATATGACAAAAAGCTACATACTTTTCTTGGTCACAAAACCGCATTTGTTCCAGATAATACTATATCCGAAATTAAGAACGTCAAGAATGTGAGGGAATCTGAAATCCTGGCCAATAATTTGCTTTGTTTTATGATAGCGGGGTTATGCACTAAGTACAGACTTCCAGCCGCGTATTTCTCTACCAAACGAATCTCAGGCAAGGAACTGTATAATTTGATACTGTCTGTTATCAGAGAGATTGAGGCTTGTGGATTTCTTGTAATACGTCTAGTTTCCGATAATCATAAGACCAATGTTAATATGATGAGACGACTTTCCAATAGCAAGATTTTGAAGCTACAAATTACTCACCCAAATGACCCGAACCGACCATTATTTCTTGCATTTGACCAATGCCACATTTTAAAGAACGTAAGAAACACATTTTTAGAGAAGACCATGTTTGACGGAGAAGACACAATAAGTGGCTCTCACATGAAGAATTTATATGAATTGCGAGCAAGTCAAGTGGTAAAACCTATTCGCTTTCTGACTCGAAAACATGTAAGCCCAAACAACATAGAAAAAATGAATGTGAAACGAGCGAAGGACATTTTCTACATCAGTAATAACAGCTCTGGAATATCTCCAAAAACATTCTGGACATCCAAAAGCCCACTTGTTCCAAGACTGCACAGCGACTATATACTTCATGAAAATGATTCAGAAATGGTTCAATATCCATGATGTTAGCAGTCACAACAACGCTAAGTTTTGCCCTGACAAGGTCCATTATTTCAACACAGATGATGACAGGCTTCACTGGCTGGAGAGTGAGTTTCTGGTATATCTTGAGGATGTGAAGGAAGCATGCCATGAGCAAGGAGCGAGTTTTCTCAGCAATTCAACTTACGAGGCTATTCGCTAACTACGTGTTCTACAGTTCTCTGTATCCGATACTTATTGTCGTCTGGATTTCATTTTGTGCTAATTAGAGTATTTAACAGTGATTCCATAGAAATGTTCTTTGGCATTTGAGGAGAACTTCAGGCAACAATGACATGCTGGATTCAAGGGCTGTAGTACTTACCCTCAACAAAATTTTGAAGATAGGAATTCCTTTGAAACGGCGAAATCAACATACACGTGAGATGAATGTCATTAGCTGTGTCAAGTCATCTCAATCAGTCCCATGGGAAGTGATCCCTAACATTCCAGGAACAGTGACAGAAATCCTGAAAAATCTTCACAAGCCGCATTGTACGTATACTCACTTTTACAAAATTTATTTACTGTTGGTTATTAGATAGCAGTATTCTAAATAATAACCATCCTGTTATTATGCAGTAAACTTAATACCCTTATTTCTTTTACAGGTCTGGAGGTAGTGTCTATTAAGCTTGCATCCCTTGATTTCCTCAGTGATTTCGTTGTGAAGGAAATAAGAAAAGAAGTAACCCGTGAATCATGCCTTTGCCTAATTCAACAAGAAAAATGCAGTTCTCCACTAATGAATATAATTTTTAAGCAAGATCGGTGTAATGTCTTCTTCTATCCATCAGAACTGTCGGTATGGATTATAAACGTTGTTAATGATTTCGTGTGTGAAGCTGCAAAATTTGTTAATACAGGAGCTTGTACGACTTTAACTACCGGTACCGTAGTTCTGCCAGTTTTGAAGTGGTCGGAGGTTTTAAAGTGCGACTCAAATGACAGTTCTAATCATGCTGAGAAATTAGGTCAGGTAATCTGCAAAACTCTTCTCCCGAGTATCTTAAAAAACATTGGAATTGAAGTACTGAACGTTTTGAGAGGGTGAAATACTTAAACAGTAAGCCGATCAACAGGAAAATCATCAAAATGTAGGCCCAAGAGCTGTGGGGAACTGCGTGTCGCTCGTTCTGACTGGCTACGTTTGCAGCGCTCCGGTGGAGAAAGTGAGTACTTCTTGGTGTTCGCATGTATTCTTAAAGTGTGGAGGCTGATGTATACTACAGGGCGATGCCAGGGCTAACGGCTCTCCAGAAGTGAGTTCATCGTGGGCGATTTGTTTCCAAATACTACATTGTTTTCTTTAATCGAAATATTATTTGGTTATTGTTCTCAAGCAGGGGAGGTTATACATTCTGTACTTGCTTAGGCTATTATGGATTTAAACACTGTATTGGGCGAAGGCCTGTAAGGTTCAATAAATCCAAATTCTAAATTATTTTCCTAAAGCAATTATAGGCTACCGTTCTACTTTACACAGCTTTGTATTACAGTATATATACAGACAGTAGTAGATTAGTATATTTAGTTTGTAATAACTGCTGAGGTATGCACAAAGCACTCTGTTTCTTTCTTCCTCAAATTGTACATATTTCTGATGATGAATCTGTTAGCAGAAGATAAACTCTATCATGGAGCAAACTATTTCTAGCTAAAATTTGCAAGGAGTGTGGTGAAGCCTTTCTCCGGGACTGTCACAGGAGGCATCATGAACACTTATGTGGACAATTATATCAGTGTAAAGCATGCGTAGGCAAACGTCATGAAGAAGTTTGTGGTATTCCATCATCTTCGAAAACGTTTAAAGGAGAGCCTACGAAGATCCAATTTTTGGCTATAATCTCTGATGAAGTCGTACTTCATACGCTGTGATTCGTGCAAGGTGTTAAACTGTTATCTAAAGGAATCAAAAACACGAATTATTCAAGTTATACGGAAAGAATTATATCTTCAGAAGTCAATAAAAGGTTATTTAAGGGCTGAGTGTAAATTTTCAACGCTGTTGGCGAAACGACAGACTTGTAAGATAGTATTGTTTCTTAAAACGGATGTCAGCGAATTTCTCTAAACACAGTTTAATAAAATATGTACGGAAGTGGAAGAATTTGTGCTGAAAGGAAGTAAGGTACTAATGGCTATAGAAAGAGTTCGCTTAAAAATCTGCAAATACAACCCACTATGCGGTAGTACATACATTCTCTTACCTGCAACTATTTAAGCGAAGAAAGCATGAATTAACCCTCAAAACTCCAAAGATGAAAAATGTTTTATGTAGGCAATTTTATCTGAATTTTTAAAAGTAAACGAGTTAATAAGTAGGTACTAGTAACTGGAAAATAATTACGTTTTTTCCTCTATCTAGTTGCCTGCAGTGCTCTCTGACACACCGAAGTTTGAGAAGAGGAATAACATATCTGTTAATACATTTCGATTAGAAGAAGACGACTAAATATTTCCTCTACATTCCCAACCAGCAAAACATTATATATATATATATACCTGTAAGCGTTGTTTCTCATATTTTGATATTCAGCAAGGAAAAAGTGTTCTACAAAAATTAACGGAAAGAGAAGACATTGTGAACATGCTATTGCAAGGAATAAGATACCTGCCAAGAAAACTATTCTAAAATTTGGAAATATACAGAGAATACTCAGTTTACGTTACGTTATCTACGCGGATTTTAAAAGTATTTTTATTCCTTATAATATCTGTTTGCCTAACCCTGGCATAAGTCATGAAATTCATTGCCAGAGTCATGTTCCTATGAGCTCTGCTGTAGCCTATGTATAAAGCATTCAGCATCTGTCGCGAATATAGAGAGCAACCTTCTCAAAGAGCGTTTTATGTATGTCGATTCTGATGTGGAGAAATTCATGGAGTATTTAACGTCTATTGTTTCTGATCTGACAATATAATACAACTTAAATAAGACAAAAACCTTAACTAGGGAACAAGAAAGATAGTTCCAGTGTTCTGTAAACTGCTATCTGATTCGCAAAAGATTATCAAAACTGTTATATTACTGGGAACGACCGTGGAAGTGCTCATAATAGCTATTACTTAATCATTAGTCCAGCCCGGGAGCCACGAGTAGCGACTGTCGCTCGCGGCCTACTCGGAAAGGATGTTCTCTAGCAGTGCTCAGTGCTGCCAATCTCTGTACTTAGGAACTATGCTTGCTTCAATAGCTGCTGCTGCTGGTGGTGGTGGTGGCGATTATTAGTTTGATTCTTGCTGTGGAGAAGACCATTGGTCTGGATAGTTAGGATTCTTGCCGTGGACAAGACTATTGGTCTGGATAGTTAGGATTCTTGCCGTGGACAAGACCATTGGTCTGGACAGTTACAAGCCGCGAAGCGGAGTTAGGCCCCTAGTTTTGTGAGGAAAGACGATTGGTCTGGACAGTTAGGATTCTTGCCGTGGAGAAAACCATTGGTCTGGATAGTTAGGATTCTTGCCGTGGACAAGACCATTGGTCTGGACGGTTAGAAGCCGCGAAACGGCGTTAGGCCCCTAGTTTCCTGAGCGCGGTCCTAGCCCTCTACTTTCGTGGACTGGGACGACGTTACCTGCGCTTTTATTGTGCTGCGGTTGGTAACGCATTATGATAAACTCCCTGATGATAAAATTCCTTCTCGGGAAGGAGATCACGTGCCACATTACATTGGCCAATAGGAATACAAGAAGCTACTTGAGAGAGTAATATGGCATTTAAATGTACTTCTTGGGACGGGTTGGTGCGTTCCTGGACATCGCAATGAACACATCTCGCCGGTAGCGCCCTACCCTAGGCACTCCAGGATATAACACACAACTTCGCGAAGAAATATATAAGAATCGTACCTTAAAATCCTTTGGGAAGAGAGATGTGTTCATTTCAAATGCCAGGGACCTACCTAGCCCGCCCAAAAAGGTATGTTTACTTTTATAACAGAAGGAAAGTTCTCACGCGCCATCCACCATTAGCCGGCCAGCTACGAGCACGGCCATTGGCCGACATGACGTCATTCCCATAATTCCTAACTCTCTGATTCCGTTGCCAACCCGCGCAGAATGAATACACAGCAAGAAACACCGGAATGAAAATAATGTAATTAAGTAGCTGTAACCTATCATTTTAAATCCAGGCCAAGCTCTGTCATGAGAACAGTGGCTCCCTTCGGGAGCCACACTCCCTTCGAGAGGCTCTTAACTATGGCCGCGGCGCATACTGCCCGCACGGCAAGAAAAAAGTAATTTAGTGGTTGTAACCTAACATATATATACAAAATAATGTAATGAAATTTAAAACCTACCTTAATGCAGGGGAGGGTAGAGATCTCCGGCAGCTCTGATGAAATGGTGTACTCTCTCTCCTAAGGGGAAAGCACTTTTAAATAGAAATTCGGCAAGGTAGCCTACAAAGTGTCCCTTTTTTCTTACGAATGCCGGAATGGAGTAGCTGCCGTGTTTAAGATGACGCCACCTGTTCTCAATGTTTTGGGTGTGGACGGAAACCCCACCACCCGGCATTTGACGCCTGTTAGCCCTATTAACTCTTCCACTCCTCCAAGAGTCAACAAACTGCAGGGAATGGTTTACTCTGAGATGAACAAATCCCTCGTCCTCTAAGCAATCGTATGCTTTCCAACAGTCTGAAATAATAATAGATCCAGGGGTAAAATCCACTCCTGAATGACCGCTAACAGGGTCTGTTTATCCCTTCTTTCCACAGGAACAACAAAAAAATTCTTGAAATTCTCCCTCTCTACCCCCCCAAACAGCCACTGTCCTGTAATATTCCTTCCCCTGTGATATTTAGATTTACCAAATTTACTTTCGTCAATTTCGACGATCACTCCCACCCATCCAATTCTCTTTTTGTTCCTGTCTACCCAGGCCACACACACCTCACGGCAAAAGCTCCTCCAGTCAACAATTGTCTGCTTCGCAACACCAAGCTCCAACTGAAGAAGAGGGGTTTGCGGCTTGCTTAAGAGACACCACAACACAGAAAGTAGCCCTATTTGATGTAAGGAAAGTCGTGATTTTTCGAAGAAAGTGTTCTTCCTCGCACTCACGTTCCACGTACACTTTACCCCTCCTATGCGCCGATTGCACCGGAAAATAACTTTATTCCTCACTACACTTAATTTTGTGAGCCCACCACACTTTTCACAGTTCCTCTCTCTCGTTATCAAACCGTGCCGTTGATAAACGTCCAAAAACTCGTCTAAATTCTGCTCCAAACGATTAAATGAACTAATTTTCAGCTCGCAACCTCCGCACAAAGCCATAGCAATACTACAACAAATTTCGCGGGCATATACTACATCAAATTTCGCGGGCTTGGTGGCTTTTGGTGGATTTTTCCTTAAAAGTTGGCAACAGTTGGCAGATCGCTCGTAGATTGGAAAGGACACCCCTATCGGCAATCCCGTGAAGTAAAAATAAAAGAGCATCACCGGCCGCCGAGCTTTCCTGTACAGCATTGTATAGCATGCGGAGTGAGTGGAGTGCCTACACTAGGGCTATGCCCATCTCTCCTCTCAGACGCTCTCCAAGTAAGATTGCATTAATTTCCACTCACTTATAACATTACAAATGTAGTGGCTCCCGGGTTGGATTAATACCATAATTTAAAGCGTTAAAATGTAACACCATTCCACTATTCATCCATAACCTCATTAAAATACTTGGGATATATCCCAGAGAGAGAGAGAGTAGAGGTTATCCTAAGGCCCCATTCACAATGCAAACGTAACCGTAAACTTAACGACGTAACGTAACCGTAAAATTAACGTAAAATTTGTGGTATTCACAATGGAGGAACGTAACATTAACGTAAGAGTACACAGCAGCCAATCAAAACACTGCCATGTTATTTAGTACGGAAGTCAGGTTTTGGGCTATCTAGCAGTTTTATATTTCAATAACTCGATGGAATCAAACAACGTGGTAGCGGAATCCATATTACTTCAAACATCTATTGCTTTGCTCCTGGGAGCTGTGTAGGCCTACGGTACGGTACCTGAAAAGGCGATCTAAACAACGGTGCAGAAAATGGGTTCATCCCTTGAATCAAAGAAGGTTATCTCAGGGCGATTTCGGTAATCTACTGTAAGAAATGACCCTCATCAGTTCGTTTTGGACATGCGGATGAAACCTAAACTGTTTGCCTTTCTTACGATTTGCTTCCCCTTTTGTAATAAAAAGAAATGTAAAAGGTCTCCTTTACCGACATCTATGACCCTATCTATCACACCCCGATGAGATGTTTGGATGATATCGTTTTCGTAAACTAGTAGTCCGTCATAATGTTAAGAAATATACAGGGACACTGTTTTATTTATGACAGGGATATTCTCTCGTCCGTTTGCCAGCGCTGCGAGCTTGTCTCCCGCCATTTATTGTCAGATTTCATTACTACAGGATATTAATTTCCACCTATTATTTTTCGGTATAGCGTATTTGTAATTTTTTTTCCTTCTATCATACATAGCCTATAGGCTACGCAAAGATTATTTTGAAAGAGAATTACAAGTGTTTCGTCGAAAGAAGTCATTATATCGTGCACAACACACAATGTTTACCTCTGCTCTGATTGGCTGGTTCTTAAAGTTAACGTAAAATTAACCGCAAGAGCTTGGAGTTTGCAATCCCTTAATTTTACGGACTCGCAGTTAAGTTTACGTCGGCGCATTGTGAATGGATCCATTAGATAAGATGGCCGCTAACTTCTAAAGATAACGTTAATTTTAAGTTTACGTTACGTTACGTTTGCATTGTGAATGGGGCTTAACTCTGAAGGAAATGACATTATTTGACCAATCACTCTGGTAATGTAAAGCTGTTGTGTAATACCATTACACGCAGGAACATAGTTTACGAAAGTCTTATATTTGGTCTGCACTGAATGTAATGCTAAAACACGTCTTTATACAGCTTACATCACTTCATACCTTCGCCTCATACTTTACAAAACGTAGCGGCCATTACTACATTCAACTGTTTTTGTTTTTCTTAAGTGTCCAAGGGATGGAACTGACGGCAAATGGCCTACAGTGTCGACAGCAAAGTCTGACGTAACAGAAAGACTGGAAAATTCGTAATCATTGTTATATTACTGGGAACGACCATAGAAGTGCTCATAATAGCTGTAATTTAAAGTGTTAAATACGTAACCCCGTTCGAGTATTTGTCCATAACCGCAGTAGATGCTCATTTTATTTACAAAATAGTTGGGATATCATTCAGACAGTGTAGGAGGTTATTCCTAACTCCGAAGAAAATTACATTCTTTGACCAATCACTCTGGTAATGTAAAGCTTCGAGTTGTAGATCGGTATCTGTTCTTACCGTTCAGATGTGAGCTTGCATTCGAGATGTAATGGGTTCGAACCCTAATGTCGGCAATCGTGAATATGGTTATAATTGGTTTTCCTTGGTTTTCCATTTTCACACCAGGCAAACGCTGGGGCTGTAGGTGCTTTAATTAAGGCCACGGACAATTCCTTCCCACTCCAAGCCCTTTTCTATTCCATCGTCGCCATAAAAACCTACCTGTGTCTGTGCGACGTAAAGAAACTTGTAAAAAAAAGTTTTTTGTAGACGTCAGTTGCATAATATTTAAAATGAGGCTACACTTCATAATGGACATTTTTCAGAGTTACCTTTCAGTTAGTAATCCTAGATTTATACGGTAAAAAGGATAAAAATAAAAGACAGGAAATATGTCCCCTGTCTGTCAGGTCATCAGCCCAGAGGCTGGTTGGATACTCAGATAGTACCACCAAAGGTCATCCAGTTGCAGGAAAATTGCAACAACCAAACGCGGCGCCAAAATGTGGCATACTAGAGAAAATGAGAAGTGAGAGAGTTTGCAATTGTTTACCTCAATGGGCCAGATAGTGCTATTGCAGCACGACTAACCCTATGAGTGACACCTTTCATAAAAATCAGAGGCACTGATCGTGCTCTGAATACCATTACCCAACAATACCCATACCACATCTGTCCCCTACAGTAAAATTAAATATATTTACCGAGCGAGTTGTCCGTATGGTTAGGGTTTCGCAGCTGTGAGCTTGCATTCGGGAGACAGTGGGTTCGAATCTCACCATCGACAACCCTGAAGATGAATTTCCATGGTTTCCCATGTTCACACCAAGCAAATGCTGGGTCTGTTCCTTAATTAAGGCCAAGGCCGCTACTTTCCCAATTCTAACACATTCCCATTATTTCTATGTGTTCATGCGGCATTAATAATAATGTTATTTGCTTTACGTCCCACTAACTACTTTCACGGTTTTCGGAGACGCCGAAGTGCCGGAATTTAGTCCCGCGGGAGTTCTTTTACGTGCCAGTAAATCTACTGACACGAGGCTGACGTATTTGAACACCTTCAAATACCACCGGACTGAGCCAGGATCGAACCTGCCAAATTGGGGTCAGAAAGCCAGCGCCTCAACCGTCTGAGCCACTTAGCCCGGCAATGCGACATTAAAGAATTAGCAAAAATACATACATGAGTAATTACATTAAACATTTAATGTGGTACTCATGGTGATGCAATATGTTTAAAAAATATGATCAGAATGAGGTTGTAATCCATCGTAGGTCCCTTTCTTTTAAGGACTTCCTTCATAATACTTATTTATGTCCACGGTTTTTATTGTACTTTACGCTGAACCACAACAGCCAAGCAGGGTAACGCTCGTGTTCCGATTTCGTCGCCTGTTCGTATGTCTCTGTATGACGATTTTCCTTATATCCTATTCGAACTACCCTACAATCAGCTGATCGTGGTGTTTACCTCGCGCCGCAACATAGATTAAGTGGCGCTATTCGCACTTTATGATTATTAATGATCTAAGCATTCGGCTGACGGTCTTTAATTTTGCACCATTGATTCTATAATGTGTATTTTCACTAGTTTTCTGTTTTTGATCTTATTTACGTGACCACCGAAAACATGGCGGACATTCGTTCAATTAGCTTTAGGCAGACAGCGCTTACGCCTTTCTATGTTATTCTAGCTCGTTGCCCCAAGTCCAGCTAGCAGCGCGACTGGTGTTTAACACTCATGTGGATATAGTTTACTCGGGGAATAAGATGCATTATGCATTTTGCCCTTAAACGCTGTCCCAATAATTAATTAATGGTTAAACTATACTACACTAATATCGGTTCTTTGAACACCAGTCGTGCTCTACTGGACAATTCCCTTTCGCTGTACGACCCGGATATTTTCATCTTAAATAAAACATTCCTAACTCCTAAACAAAGACCACATTTTACATTATACCATCTCCACAGAGCAGACAGACCAGGACAAGCTCGTGGAGGAGTAGCCATAGGAATCAGATAACATATAACAACTAAATCTTTCTCTTATAATTTTTCGAATAACTTCTCAGAATACTTAATAATAGAAACATATCTTCCAAACAATACCACTATAGCAACAGTAACAATCTACCTTACACCCAGATCACCCCCACAAGTAGATTTCATTAAATACATAGACTCAACTTTTCATAACTACATATTTATAGCCGACATTAATATTAATTCTTATAATGTAACACAATCTAATGATTTTAATACAGTAATCTCAAATCCGGGGAGTACAGATTCCCTTCCCCTTCCACACCCGTCCTATTTCCAACTCCACTCCCGACCTGCTTATCTTATCACCCTCACCCTCCACTAACCCAGTAATAGAAAAAGCTCTATGTATAGACTGACCACGCACCAGCGATCATTACCATCCCAAACATATCCTACACATTACGTAACCAATAGTCCCGCCCTCCTCCCACCAGACGTTATTTTCAAACCGATTTGCAACAATACCGCCAAACAATAACAGAACTGCTCCAGCACTCCCCCCACCTACATCAGTCCCAAAACTACACACACTAATCAGTCTAGTAGAGCAAGTAATAATAACAGCTGACCAACGACACATTCCGAGACATTCCTACCAACCTACCAAACCCCCAATCCCCCCAAAGCACTATCTTTATTAAAATTAGCCCACGAACTGTACAACTCCTATCTACGTACTCGCGACAATACGACTTTACGAGAACACAGAAAAACACTAAGACACACACGTTCGTACATCAAAGCAATAAAACAAAAAACAATGGACTACTGCATGTTCAGAATGATCTGATATGCACGACTCTAACAAATTCAGGACTACATTTCGAAGACTAACTAAAACACACAAACCACGACCTACATGTCCTATACATGTCGCTCCCAACCTTCCTACTACAGATAAAGAAAAGTCAGATGTCTTTGCCGACCACTATTCTCAAGTCTTTTCTTCCCCACAAATACCATGATACAAACATCCAGAAGAACCTACAATAATACAATATAATAACCCAGATCTCCCTCATCTCCAACCCTCCTTCAATCATTTTCGAGAAGTAGACTACAACCACCCACCTAACGCTCCAATCACCCCTCAATAAATCCCAAACTTCCTACGTTACAAACGTAACACCACTCCCGGCCCAGATAACATCTCCTATCGCCACATTAAAGAAGCCCCACTCATCCTATTTATTATACTCTGTTCGATCTATAACACTATGTTATATACCGGTGTTTTTCCTGAACACTGGGGTAAATCTATCATATTATTATTCCTGAAACCTAACAAGCTCCCGTCTGACATTCATTCCTATAGACCAATATCACTCCTCACAGTACTCAGTAAAATTTTCGAAGGAATACTATATCAAAGAATGTCAAGATATTTACACTCTCAACCTCCTCCCACCTTCCCAAGCCGGCTTCCGACCACATTTTTCCACCCAAGATCACCTCTTCCACATCACGTCCTCCGTAAACACCTACATAAAGACCCGTAAACCAGCCGCCCTAATATGCCTAGATGTTAACAAAGCCTTCGACTCTGTCTGGCACGAAGGACTTATATTCAAAATTAGTCACCTCCCTCTCCCCACCACCATCATAAGACTGTATTTAATTATCTCAAATCTAGGAAAGCCGTAATTAACATAAACACGGAACCCATTCGTTCACCTTCCCCATAAACTCAGGTCTTGCTCAAGGCTCTCCACTCTCTCCTTTCCTATATATACTATACACATAAGATATCCCTCACCCAGCACTACCATTACGACTCTAAAAATATGCTGACGACCTTGCCATTCTAGTCTTCAGCCCTACCTTCACATCTCTCAACAATAGACTACAGAAATACTTGAACACTCTTTAAACCTGGCTCAATCAATGGCACATCTCCATCAACCCCACCAAAACCCAGTTCATAGTTTTCCGAAATAAATCCCGTCTCTGCCCTGCACGCCACAAAGTCCACATAAAAATGTATAACATACCCTTTATTGAAACCAACAGACTAACATACTTATAGGAATTAAATTTCAAAATAACCTGCAATGGAACCACCATCTGGCAGATATCCATAGAGAAGCTATTAACCGTTTCCGAGCACTCAGATCCCTAACAGGTTTCACATGGGGACTAAAACCCACCCAAATAATTAACGTTTATAAGACTTTCATCCGACCCTTAATAACCTACGCCTCCCTGACATGGATTTCTGCCCACCCAACCGAATACGTTAGACTCAACCGACTCGACCGTCATGCTATACGTATAGCTCACCATCTACCTGTAGACACACCCTCCGCCCCTACTATACCTTCCCAAAAATAACATCATACCTACACAAATTACGCCTCCAATATTTGACAAGAGGCACACTCCATAACAACCCTATAATTAGAGAAGCCCTACCACTGTCACCCCTAGCAACCGCAATTCTAAATGACAACCGCACTCCAGAAAATAATCATATCTTCCCTCCTCCCATCACATAACTTCCACCACCTTCCCATTGTCACCGCCACAAAGTCTCAACAATTGCAAATCATAACAGAACAGGATGCTCCTGACCACGGTGACACATCACCTGAATAGTGTACCGGCCGACTTAGGCACCACAAGTGCTGTCACAAATATCCAGTGAAAGTGAAGTGAAGTCACTAGTAATACCTAAAGTTAGTGAAAATTTCAGTGATATAAGTGTTACAATCGTTTACATGAAAGTGAATAATATTACAATCACCATTATTATTACTGTTATTATTATTATTGCTATTCAAATATTATTATTATTATGATTATTATTATTATTATTATATTATGGTTATTAATTAAAATTATCAATACCCCCACGTACAGCAATAATAATATCTAAACGGACAACATAAACATTCGATCAATATAACTATCATTATTATTATTAAAAATACCTACTGTTATTACGGATACTATATATTATTATTATTATTATTATTAATTTACTAAAATGTTTATTCCATTCCATGCAAAGATTTGAATTCAATAATAAACCGCCCCAAGACGAGACCAGAACATCAATGAACACATAGTTACTACTACTGCATCGTTGACAATACTGACTGACCCACTAACACTGTGACCACTACGACTAAATGCCATTCCAAACAAACATATGACTAGTAGTACTACCACAGATGTTTATAAACAAACAAATAACGCCAAGATAAGACAGACCATACCTTACAAGAGACGTACTAAGTAGTGTAAATCACTGTATAAATAAATATAAAATAATGTAACTTGTACAATGATACATGAGTGGATCGTATTACCAACACATATGTTGCAAATACAAAAGCAAAATGGACCTTAAAACTATAGCTAAACAAGAGGCTCCACGAAACAACAAAATTACCTATCAAAATTGTGTAAAATTATGTAACTTGTGCATGATATGTAATTATATTGTAATATTTGACACAAATGTTACAAATACGATCAGCAAGAAGGACTTAAAGACTCTAGCCAAAGAAGAGGCTCAACAAAACAACCAATAAAACTGTAAATATATGTAAATGTAAATATGTACAAAAAAAGAATTCAACAAACGTGGTCTAGCGGGGAAAACTATTGGGGGGGGGGGGGTTGCGGTGCGGGTCCTCTCCCTGGGTTGGTTCCCCTTGGTGGTCCGGCGATCTCTGCGCCAGAGTCGGCAATAATTAATAACGTATGTACAACACATACAATCACACATTTAAAGTCAAATTATCAATAAATCAATAATAAAAGGCCCAAGAGCTACTGGTTTAGCTGTCAAAGGACAGGAATGAAATAACTTCATTAGTTAGTTAGTTAGGCCCTTTGCATTTAACAGTGAGGTTAAGTACACTTTCCAGCCAGCACACATGAACACAGCGCAGTGCGCAACTCCCAATGCGGTTGTGGAACAAAGCGAGTTTGTTCTCAACTCACTTTGTAGTTTGTTACAACGATCATGTATAATATTAACTGCATGAAATAAATAACAGTGTACAATCCGCTGTGTTAAGTATCAACCAATTTAACGTTAAACGATGCATCTTCTATTTTACTCGTATTTGAAAGCGTGCGCCGCGCATCACGCCTTAAGGCCGTACGTGCCTGGGGTGAACAGTAACAGACTAACGAAGATAATCTTTGAATTCTTTAAGAAGAGGAAGACAGAATTGAAATGGTTTCGAGAAATGAGATTGGAGTTTACGAAGATAGGGGATTTGGAAGATTACGTCATGGACAAAAATTGATTTAGAAAACTCATCAAAAATTTCCGTGGTTTCCAGGAGACTGGGGGAAACACTAGTGAGAAAAGAGAGATCCTGCACAGAAGAAAGGAGTAGGAGGAAGAGTGGAAATATACTGGCGGAGATTGAAGGCAGAGAAGGCTAAAAATACCGCAAAAATGTCAAATGGCCGAAACGAAGGAGAAAAATTAAAAAATACTCCGATAGTTTCCAGGTACTTCCTTCATTTTTTTATAAATGCCGTATCTTCCCGAAGAGCAGCTCAGGAAATATGACCCAGATCAATACTGAGAAATTTTTTCCGGTCCTATCTGACACTATGATGAATCAGGATTTGACAAGATGTGCTAGTTCTATTGTCTTTCATTTGCAATGGTGAGCTGAGAAGTTTTCTTTAAACTTCAACTCTGAATTAGCTGATTAACTGCGCAATCATCAACAGAAAACCTTGCAAGTCAGCATCTTAAAATCCCATTATCACATTGAGACATTGAGGTTTTTGTTAATGATGATGTCAATGCGTAGGACATTCTAGCGGGATTAATGTCAATAAGAGGTTGCACAGAACTTCTCCGAAATAAATTAAGTTATATTATGAGAAAATACGTGTCTACACTAGTGAAAAGGAAATGCTTACTGATGTGCAAACAGGGCCTGCATTTTGATGACCTAATAAATGCCGAAAAAGATGTATATAATAATCAAAGAATAGGGCCTACTCAAGAAATTACTTAAAATGAGCTAGAAAATGACATACAAATTTGAAGAAAAATGTACATTTACCTATAATAGTAAATCTGTGCATTATCCGCATTACTTTTAACTCGTAATGGACTAAATGAATTTGGTATGTGTCATCAAATAATAATGTACCGGATGGTACACCCGCTCCGTCCATTCAAATGAATCGCCTTGGAGAATGCCATCTTCAATATCCAACTTGTAAGAACTTGTGCAAAGAATTTGAGCTTTTGTCAACAGATGTCTCTACTACAATCTATGTTATGCCCTGTGGTGGGAAGATGGACTATTAAAATTGTTAAGTAATTTTGTTTTCCTACGTTTCCTAAACTGAGCCGATTATTCCTTGTTTTTGGTATGTTAAAGTTTCCAACACTTCTATCTCGGTCAGCCAACTTCAAATATTGACCAGTAGGAAATTTTGTATACCGGTATGTATTTTTCCACCAATAACGAACATCTTGTATCTATTTAATTACCCAATGGAAATTGGGGGTGTGTCGGGCCTTAGCCCAGAAATTTCTGGATCTTTCCTCTCGGGTATAAAAGCTGGCACATTTTTCGACCAGGTTGGCTTATTCATCGCTCCAGTCTAGCGTGTGGTTGTGAGGGGAGGCGTAGCTTGTCGCTTTCGCCGTCGAGATGTCCATCAGATAAAGGTAATGGCAGTCCTGGCTTAATCTAGTAACAGTTTTTGACGGCCAGCTCGAGGGGAAAGTTCCAAAACTTAATAATGTAACTTCAATTTCAATCTTCTAATGTAAATTTCAAACAAGGTTAAGAAACTTTGCCGAAATTTGGTAACAGATAGTGTGAATCCCTCTCACGTTCCCTGACAACTTGACTTTCAGGTGACTATGACCTTGTAACCGTTTTCTGCCTTTAGCTTTTGTAACTTAAATTGTAACTTCAGACCAGAAGCCCAAATAGGGTTTTAATCTTTTAATCGCAAATTTCAAGGAGTGCAAGTGTCCACCTCCGCATCATATTGAGTTTTGGGCCAGTAACTTTGATCTTTTGTTTTTTGTTTCTTTCCCACAAAGACCCGGTAGATTGGGTATTCGATACCCCTGTGAAATTCTATTTCACTTTGTGTAAATATGTTAGACGGCTGTGCATCTAAGACAGTAAATACTGTTGGAATTGTATAATTAAGGTTGTGCCTTTGCTAGGCCTGGACATTTTGTTGCAAATTTTATAGAGCGAAGACGCTCTGGGTATTAATGTAAATGTTGAAGGGTGCCTTTGGAAGGCTGTAATAGTGTATTGTGCGGAGAACAGTCTCCTAGACACCTGAATAATTTTGTGGCGCAGAAGGTACTCTTGAAACATTGTATTTATTGTATACTCTGTAAAAGAATTTGGGAGGTTCGTCTCCTTGCCTGTTTTTGAAAAGAGCCGCAGCGCTCATTGGAGAATGTATAATTAGTGAGCTTCAAGCTCAAGGTTGTTGTCATTCAATTTTCTAAAATTGTTACCCAAGCTTATAATCCTTTGTACTTGAATTTTGTAAAGACTTATTTCTGAAAAAGGAAAATAAGGATAGCTGAGGAAGAAATATAACCATAATTTTAAAGTTTTAAATCAATCTTCTGATTGTCCTGTCTTGACCTATTTAGGCCCGCATCTTCTTTCAACTCTGTGATCCACAAAGACACGGTAACAGATAATAATAATAATAATAATAATAATAATAATAATAATAATAATAATAATAATAATAATAATAATAATAATAATAATAATAAACATCTGAGAGAATGATATTTCAGTCCTTTTAAAAATGCATATCTTGCAAGCAAAATAACTGAGCATCTACATATCATCATCATCATCATCATCTTTTCATTTTCCCACTTATGTGGTATGCACTTTCTTGCAAGGTTTTCTCCACTTCAATCATTCCATAGCGTCGCGGAGGCTGAGTTATGTGATGTGTATGTCATCTCTCGCCCGGTCCAGCCAGCGCAGCGTGTTTGAGGTAAGGTCAGCGCACGCTTGGGATCAGGGCCGTGGCGTAGTATGTAGGCGCCCAAGGCAAGGCTTAAATCGGCGCCCCCAAGCCCCGGTAAAACTCGTAATTTTGTTCGTTCCAGTTTTGATTCGGGGGGTTGATACCCTAGCTCTACAGAGCAACTCCATTAACCACCACCTATGGACCTGCCGTGTTCCGGGCTGGAAAAGCCGGCAGCTATCATAAATAACAGTATCACGGACCACCCACCCTCCACTACATATTTTATATACATATACTAAGATTTGATTTATTTATATACAAAGTGCAGTCTTTGATTTTTCATTATCTGTTCTTTTCTTAGGTGCTCATTTTTGTCGTCTATATATACAAACTTCAAACATTGAAAGGCATTCGCCTAGCTTTTGCATGAGAAAATGTTGTCAGAGTTTTTTGCAGTGTCATTTTATATGCTAGAATGGCGAGAGAGTTCAGACTTTCCTGTGCAATTGTAGAGCGCAAATAAGTTTTTATAAGCTTAAGCTTTCTAAAGCTTCGTTCGGCATTAGCAACTGTCACGGGTATTGTCAGTAACACTCTTAATGCGACGCACAAGTTTGTAAACAAATCCTTACTGTTTGTGTTTTTGGTCATACACAAGACTTCTTTTGGTGTGACTTTGTTCTGTCCATGATCCAAACTCGGACTTACATGTAAAAGTTCAAGATACAGTTCATTGCCGTTGATATCAGACACTTTGGTGGTTGTGTCAGTTAAATGTCTTTCAAGGTCCAAACAACTTTGTTTTATATCTTCTTTTCCTGGAAGTTGAGCAACATTACCCAAAATTCCCCACACTTGTTGGTGTTCTTTCAACGCAGTTGACCTCTTCTTAAGTGAGTTCAAAACTTTATCCACTAATAGATTTAAAAAAAAAAAACTTCCCTCATACAGGTTTCTTCAGGTGACGATTGCGCTTCTTTAGAAGATTCATACAAAAAACCGCGTTTTCGTTCGCGAATACTTTTTTTCGGGGAAAACAGGCTCGATACCAAATTCAGCAGCTATTTCTTTAGCGGAGATTACTGCGTCCACATATTCTCTCTAAATCTGTTTAAAAACTCCAAATATTTACTGAACTTTTCAGAACTGTCACTGATGTCTAACTCTTTCCCTTTCATGCTTTTACTGATCAAATTAACTTCAAAAAGAATGTAATTCCACAAGATCAAAGTTACGATGAAGGACAAGTCTTCCATCTGATTTGTCAAAGATTGAGCTTCAGAGGCTGTTTGGGGGTCATAAATTTTGTCGCCTAACTCATCCAA
Organism: Anabrus simplex; assembly: GCF_040414725.1. Lineage (NCBI taxonomy): Eukaryota > Metazoa > Arthropoda > Insecta > Orthoptera > Tettigoniidae > Anabrus > Anabrus simplex. Next base: position 466,961,005 of record NC_090267.1, read on the forward strand.
TGCATCCCTAACTTCCGCGTATTGGTATCTAACAGCTTGAAAAGCACTTATGCGATATTCCCAACGCGTTTCACACACTTGCTTTAAAGTAAGTGCTTTAGTATGGTCGCTTATTACAAACCATCGCTTCGTTGAACTACATAAGATGGTAAAAGGCGTTGTAAAATACCAAATAAAGATGTAGACTTAACTGATTATTTTGCTCCATCAGCAAGTACTAGGTTTAGGCTATGGCACCTACAAAGAATGAACGCAGCCAAAGAGAAGTCGGCCAGTACACCGGCTTTAACTCCTTTACATGTTGGCGCCGTTATCGTATTCTTGACCACGATAATTTGTCATGTTCAAACCACACTCTTCAATTTATTTGTTCAGCAATTCAGCGAGAGATTCTCCAGTGATTTCTTTGGCAACTCGATAGGCTATAAAGCTTTCTTCTACTTTGATCTTCCCATCATCCTCATCAGTGACGTAGCGAATCGTTAATGAAACTTGCTCCTTGTGACTTATGTCTGGATTACAGTCAAGGATAACGGAATATCTGGCTTCCTTTTGTTTTAGTTTCGTCAAGATACTTTGCTTCACTGAGTCACCTAGTATAGTTATTAACTTATTTTGTATTGGCACACTTAATAAATTAAATTGGGTTTCTTTGTTATATACGTCTTAAGTATTCCATTACTGCACTATCAAATTTTCCTAAAAGTTGCAAAAGTCCAAGAAAGTTTCCATTATTTTTTGAGAAAAGTTTGGAAGATGGCCCACGAAAAGCCATATCGTGCTCTGCTAGATATAAAGTAATTTCCACTAAGCGACGCAAAAGACCCTCAGTTTCAATTTGCTTCACGATGTGCTGGTTGATTGATGTGTCTCCTTTCATTCTTTTTCTGCTTCAAGCCACGTAGCCATATTTTTGAAATGGTTTGGTGACAACTCATGGGATTTTAAACCGTCTGCCAAAATTTTCCAGTTATTAAAACATATTACTTGACCAAAATGTGACTTTGATGAGGGATTAAACAATCTACAACAGAAACAATAGACAGAATCTGATCTTTCTGAATAAATCAACCATCGCTTTGATATTTTTCTCCGTTTTCCAAAAACCGATACCGAAATTGGTTTGAAAAATGCCTATTTTCGTTATTTTTGGGGCAATCATGGTCTTCTTTAGAATATTCAGTCGACCCTTTCAAAACAAACTCATCACGCGGAATGTGCATAGTATGCGCTGGCCACGTCGCAGGATCTAAAGTAATCATCGGCACCTGCTCCGATTTGGAAATAAATCCAGTTTCAATTTCAGTGTCTGTTGAAATTTCTGTCACTCTTTTATTGCCATTATTACTATCACGATCAATGTGGTCACGATCACTTGTAACGGTATCATCAGTAGGGGAAGGGGTATAACTTTAAATCCCGCAGCCCAACGTTTATAACATTATAAGGAAGTGAAAATAATGCAAATCTTACTTGGAATTCCTTTTAGTGGAGAGATGTGTTCATTGCCATTTCTAGGAACCCACCATCCCGACCCAAAACGTACATTTACTTTTATAACCTAATAAAGAGCAGCAACCGCCGTCGTCCATGGCTAAAGTGGCTTCTTGTACTCTCATTGGCCAACGTGAACGGAATGTGACATCATTGCAATCAATGCTGATAAATACATTGCGTTACCAACCCCGGCTGAATAAAAGCACAAACAAAAAACACCATGAAAATTGCAATGCGGCTTGTAAGCGTCCGGACCGATGGCCTTGTCCAGATCCTATCCTAACCGTCCACACGGAAGAACCAGTCCAGACCAATGGTCTTGTCCAGGTCTTATCCTAACCGTCCGCGCGGCAAGAACCAGTCTAGACCAATCGTGTTTTCACACGAAACTAGGCGCCCTGGGCCACTTCGCGGCTTCTAACCGTCCAGACCAATGGTCTTGTCCACGGCAAGAATCCTAACCGTCCAGACCAATCGTGTTTCCACACAAAACTAGGGGCCTAGGGCCGCTTCGCGGCTTCTAACTGTCGAGACCAATGGTCTTGTCCACGGCAAGAATTCTAACCGTCCAAGCCAATGGTCTTGTCCATGGCAAGAATCCTAACCATCCAGACCAATCGTTTTCCGTTCAGACCAATCGTGTTTCTTCACGAAACTAGGGGCCTGGGGCCACTTCGCGGCTTCTAACCGTCCAGACCAATGGTCTTGTCCATATCCTATCCTAACCGTCCGCACGGCAAGAACCAGTCCAGACCAATCGTGTAACAATAATCACCGCCACCAGCTATCGAAGCACCTCACTCATTAGTTCCTCAGTACAGAGGTTGGCAGCTCTGAGCACAGCTTCACATCCTTCCCAAGAAGTCCGCGAGCGTGTAAACAAACGTCAGTCGTTCCGCGCACAGCTGAATGTAGCGAGTACTGGGCTGCGAGAAGTGAAGTAATAATGGGGAAGGTACAGGCAGTGGCGGTTCGTGACACTTTACTCTGGCAGGGCTGTGCGGCCATCTCTTTCCCCTCCCCAATCGGTCGAGTTTCACTGATCAGCACCACGATACTTTTAGATGAATAATAATAATAATAATAATAATAATAATAATAATAATAATAATAATAATAATAATAATAATAATAATAATAATAATAATAATTATAATAATCCGATGGCACTAGCTGAATAGAAATCTGCTTGCATTACAACATTAATTAATGAATTAACTACACTACAATGGCATTTATGCACACACATTAATATGCTAACAGCTAATGCAATCCCGACTATTATGGAACTGCACTGTTTCACTGATCACAATCACAAGTGATAATAAGAACATTCACGAAAATGAACAGTGCGCTCCCGAATTTCTCTCTCCTTGCTCAAATTTCAAAGCATGACAACGTATTTAAGAATTTGATCACAGTACAAATAGTGCAGTCACCTTATGATTACATTTTGAATCTATATTTTAGCTTCTTTATAGAACTGAATTGTTTAGTCACTATAATGGAATTCATTGTTTTGTAAAATGTTTTGAAAATAATCTCTAAGAATAGTTAATTTAAGATATGGGTTGGGGGGGGGGGAGGTGGGAGCCTAGGTACATTGCAAAGTGTTGGCGATGTGCTGAGGGCTCCACCTTTCAGCACTTACACCCGCCTGCTTTTTTCTCGGGGGGGGGGGGGCGAAGTCCGCTCCCCCCGCGTGACCAACGACTCAATCTACATGGCCTCCGACATGCTATTATTTCTAAGAAGAAGAAAGAGATAGCAGGGAGGAGTGGAAAGTGATACAAGGAGTATCTGCCGGTTTCCGAGTCAGACTCGCTACCATAGCAAGAGTTTGTGTTAGGTATATGGTGTTGAAGTATGGTATTGAAGGGTCAGGGAAAACCACATAGGCAGAAAGAAGAAAGAGCCTACATGTAAAACCTGACATCTTTTGATAGCACATGCAAGGATGTGGGCTGGAAAAAGACCAGAGGTTGTGTTAGTTAGGAACAGGTAATATGCACAAAACATAAACCAATTCCTTTCCATTCCATCGTCTGGGGATCAGTCCGTCTGGGCACTGCTGTGACTAGCACGGTCCTTGCCGGCTGCGGAGCCATGCGTCGAGTACCACTAGGGCTTGTCGCACGGCTCCACCTCCTTGGGGTACCTCGTACCCAGTCTCCGATCCCGGAGAGTGAGGCCAAGCCCGCCGAGGCGGGGCCTCCTGGAAGGGGGTGGGTCATAGCGCCGGGCCTCCTTCCTCTCTGCCCGCGCCATGGCCCGGTAGACAGGGCAACTGCGATGGGAGGCCGGGTGGCCCCCCGAGCAGTTGGCGCACACCGGCGCGTCTCTAAGTGCTGCGCAGGCCGTGTAGTGGTGATCACCACCACAGCGGTTGCACCTCACCTCAAGCCCACAGCTAACCTGACGGGGGCCCCACCTCAGACAGCGGAAACACTGCAAGAGCTGCTGAGGGGGACGTTTTACTCTCACCTGACTGCCGCTGCCTGCTGAGGTCCTCTCCTGATTGGCTCCTCGGTTGACTGAGGTCCTGGGAGCAGTCCTGGGTTGCGGTTTGGCGGTCCTCTCCTGGTAAACCAGCGACGCCTTCTGCTTCCTGGTGCGGCGTCGTCTTCTTCTTCTTCCCGGGGGTTGCTTCTCGGCGGGGGAAGAGGCCTCGTCCTGGTGGCCCTCCTCCCGGCCTGGTGACCCCGGGGTAGCTGGTGGGTCCGCTGCGTCGCCATCTTCTTCTTTCTCCTGGTTGGCGACGGCGGCGGCGGTCGTTCCCGGGGGTTGCTTCTCGGCGGGGGAAGAGGCCTCGTCCTGGTGGCCCTCCTCCCGGCCTGGTGACCCCGGGGTAGCTGGTGGCTCCGCTGCGTCGCCATCTTCTTCTTTCTCCTGGCTGGCGGTGGCGTCGGTCGGTGCTAACACTCGACTGCATTCCCTGTCCTGGGGGGCGCACATCGAGGTCTGCAACTCGATAGACGTGCAGGCAGGCTGGACCTGGCCAGCAGACTCGGTACGCCAGGGGGCGTCCTTCTCCACCGCTGTGCTGCTCTCCACCATCACGGGCGCGTTCCTGGTTTGCACCCGTGTAACTGGCCCTTCCTGGTAGGCCTGCGTCTGCGACCACTTCGCCCTGGTTGGCGCCTTGTTGGTCTTCGTGTACTTCGTAGAGTACAGCTTTCCAACTGGGGTCGCGCCGTCGCGGCGCTCGGGAGCGCCGCCGTCGTCCCCGGTCGTTGGCTCCGTCTGCGAGGCTGCCTCCTGGTAGCCCGAGACGTCCAGGTGCTCCCTGAGTCCTGGTAGCCGGGCGACCTGGAACTGCTGGGACGCGCGCTCCTCGTAGATCCTGAAGCTGGCTGCGTCGTTAGGGCGAATAATGATCGCCCAGGTAGAAACCATAATGCCGATGATCGGCAGGAGTGGCTCTCCGATGTACTCCGCAGTCGCGTTCAGGTTGTCGAATACTTGGAACGCCCCCTTGTGGTCGTCTTCCCCCGGCCGGTTGAATACCACCAGTCCAGGGCGTTCGTAGATGGGGGTATCCGTCGTGTCGAGCGCGTCTAGTATCCTCTCGACGGCTGCCTCGTAGTCGTAGTCGACCAGTCTCACTGGTAGGGTCGGCTTCTCCATCTTGGTCCTCCTGTAAGAGATCCTGAAACAGAAGAAAGAGCGAGCACTCAAAAGTGCTACAGCCCAGACAATGCTCCTTCGAAGATGTACTAATAAGTACAAATGCCTGGCTGATACTTGAGAAGTACAGAGCGCCTGGCAAGTAGAGAGAGAGCGGAGCGACAGGCACGTACGACCTCTCGCTACGACAGTCAGCTGCTCCTTGTCACACCCACCTGCGCTCTTCCTTCCCCTGACAAGCCGGTATCATCCTTCCAGGCTCCTCCCGCTCTCGCACCCCGCACTCTTGCTAAACTCTAGGAACTAGTGGTGGGCAAAACTCTCGTTCGAGATACTCGACACTGACGTCACCACTCTCGATGCATCTTCGGGTCTACGTAGGGATGGGCATAACTCTCGTTCAAGATACCCGAGACTGACGTCACCACTCTCGATGCTACTTCGAGGTCTACGTAGGGATGGGCATAACTCTCGTTTGAGATACTCGAGCCTGACGTCATTATCTCGATGCATCTCGAGGCACGCTCCAATTGGACCTCAGCCAGGACGAATATGGTAGCAACAGAAATGATTAGCAAATATTGAACTCGCGGTGTTAGTATGGCTCAGTTGGCTAAACAGCATCGTTGGGTATTATCCTCCGCTACGTTTTGTGGTGGTTCGAATCTTCTCTTCAAATATTTTTTTTGTTTGTTTTGCAATCAGAGTTTCGGCTACCAAACACACGCCTGTTCGTGCAGAAACAACCAAATTGCTAATAGAAGTAATTGTAACGCTACTGAACACACAACATAACCAATATATGATAAAATCTCTTCCACTTGAGCACATGCAATATACACCAATCACAATGTAAACAAACTTGATTACCTCGTGGCCATGTCATCAGATCAGTTAGCTTTGTATCTGTATTGCACTGAAAAGTGCCGCCTCTGTGGTGTAGTGGTTAGCGTGATTAGCTGCCACCCCCGGAGGTCCGGGTTCGATTCCCGGCTCTGCCATGAAATTTGAAAAGTGGTACTAGGGCTGGAACGGGGTCCACTCAGCCTCGGGAGGTCAACTGAGTAGAGGTGGGTTCGATTCCCACCTCAGTCATCCTCGAAGTGGTTTTCCGTGGTTTCCCACTTCTCCTACAGGCAAATGCCGGGATGGTACCTAACTTAAGGCCACGGCCGCTTCCTTCCCTCTTCCTTGTCTATCCCTTCCAATCTTCCCCATCCCCCGCAAGGCCCCTGTTCAGCATAGCAGGTGAGGCCGCCTGGGCGAGGTACTGGTCATACTCCCCAGTTGTATCCCCGACCAAGGGTCTGAAGCTCCAGGACACTGCCCTTGAGGCGGTAGAGGTGGGATCCCTCGCTGAGTCCGAGGGAAAAGCCGAACCTGGAGGGTAAACAGATGATGATGATTGCACTTAAAATATTACTCATAATAATGTTATTTGTTTTACGTCCGTCCTAAATGCTAGTTCGTGACAGACGCCGGGGTGTGGGAATTATGTCCCGCAGGAGTTCTTTATCGTGCTGGAAGCCAACGACATGGAATTGTTACCTTGAAAACAGTACACTGTCGGAAAATATTGTGATCAAAGTGTACGTGTTTCTACAGAGGGTTATCGCATTACTGTGTTTTGTGTTGTACGTTTTGATTATCACATATTACAGGCTTTGCTACTCTGGGTTTTATGTTGTACGTTTTGGTTATTGAATATTGCAGGCTTTTTCTCTGCTGTGAAGATATTTCCACAGAAATAAGGTTGTTTGCGGTATACCAATTCGTATACCAATTCTAAACCCCAAATAAATTCAAAATTCTACCTTAAAAATTTACATTCAAGTCTATTAAATTCATAACTTCAATATCATTGATGGCCTACAGTTTTTACTGTAATAAAACCGAATAAATCATAATTTAATTACCGGTTCTACTCTATGACGAGCCACCGGAGACCACGGGTACCTTCTACCAAAATACACAGAAGGTTTCCCGCAAAAATTTCCGAAAGTTTGTCGACGGAGTTCGGCTTCATCCTGGGTATGTCCCTTCAGGTCGGATAATATTGTGGCTGGTCTTGAATGATCCTTTTCATGGAAACGATCAATTTGTTACCATACTTATATAAAAGTATCGATAGTCCAGAAGGAGACTTAACCCGAGAAAAAGTCCCTTTTCAGATACATACACACATACACTAGTATCTTTATGCCATTACCGGTATATTTTCCTTTCGGTTCAAATTATTACACAGCTCGATGCTCGTAAAAGAAATGGTTTCAATAAAATGTTAAAAATATGTCACACTCTTCATTACACATACCCAGTCCGCGAACCATAGGAACTAATCAATGAAGAATAAAGTGTCTTACCTTGCCGAGAATTGAACGCGGAAGCTCTTGGACCAAACGCCAGCACGCTAACCAGTTCGCCGTGGAAGCGGAAAGTGCATAAGTAAAATGCAGGAAGTACAGGTAGTAGGTTGACTGCGAGTAGATTAAAAAGAAGTGGGCGTATCGTCATTAGTTGTTATAATAATGTTATTTGCTTTACGTCCCACTACCTACTTATTAAGATTCTCAGAGACGTCATTAGTTCTTCAGCAGGCGTTGTATAGTCGAGGGATAACATGCGCATGGTGTCCCGATTCAAACTTCGAGATAGGATTACCGGTATGAGTCATGGACTGCATTACTTGCTCGAAATGCATCGAGAGCTCTCGATACGTTTCCCAGCACTGCCACTGCCTTCGTGATGTTCAGGCCGTACTGTAACGAGCGCGGGAAAGCAATCAGCTGATCGTTAGGGGGGAAGTTTAGCACATGAGTTAGTAGAGTTAAACATAGATTTTCGCAGTTTTATTGAAACTTTTAACGATGGCTGCATGTTCACTCAGATATATGTGATAATGAGTCGTCATCGACTGCATTATTAAGTGGAAAGTCGTTAATTAGTGAAGAAGACTTAGTGTGAGCGTGTATTTATGTGAAGCTATAGGTTAAGAAGATCGTTCTTCGGTGTTTTAATTTTGTAGTTTATTTGTGTAAAGTTATATTTATAGTGTAAAATTAATTGAGTTTGTGCATTCTGTGTTTATTATTAAACACGAATTGTATATACTTGAATTAAGATGATCAGTGAGGGAAATCACCACGCCTAAGAGTTGCTGTGTGCCTGGCTGCAAAGCCAATTACAAACAAGGAGAGTACACTCCGGTATTTGTGTTTCCTTCTGATGAAGAACGAGTTAAGTTATGGAAGAAGGCTATTCCCAGGGAGAATTTAATAGTTAATCACAACACAGTTGTGTGAAAACACATCCTGAGAGAAATAAGAGTGTCCCGTCCAGATGGTGAGTTAATTTTTTTTATTATGTCATAAACATGGGTAACATTAGGTAGGCCCTATATTTTTATGTAATCAGACCTACGGCTTATCTGAATTTGGTGTATTTGAAAATGCAAGTCTTATTTATGAGTATCACGGAGCTCGAAAGCTGCATTCGCTTAACTGCGGCCAGTATCCAGTATTCGGCAGACAATGGGTTCGAACCCTACTGTCGGCAGCCCTGAAGATGGTTTTCCGTGGTTTCCCATTTTCACGCCAGGCAAATGCTGGGGCTCTACCTTAATTAAGGCCATGGCCGCTTCCTTCCCATTCCTAGACCTTTCCTGTCCCATCCTCACCGTAAAACCTATCTGTGTCGGTGCGACGAAAAGCAAATAGAAAAAAATATGAGTATCAAACAGCAGTGTGATTTATGTAAATCTTATCTTCTGACAGATTCAGATTTTATTTATGAACTGTCTCCAGAAGTAAGATATCTGAATTTCCTAAATCGAGGGGGCTTAAAGTATCCATGAAATGAAGTGAAATGTCGTATGGCTTTTAGTGCTTCGGCTCGCCAGGTGCAGGTCTTTCTATTTGACTCCCGTAGGCGACCTGCGCGTCGTGATGAGGATGAAATGATGATGAAGACAACACCTACACAAGCCCCCGTGCCATTGGAATTAACCAATTAACGTTATCATCCCCGACCCGGCCGGGAATGGAACCCGGGACCGTCTGAACCGAAGGCCAGTACGCTGACAGTTCAGCCATCGAGTCGGACAAAGTATCCATCAGACACGTTAATAGAACTTGGAATTGAGGTGTACAAAGTATTTTGTGTGTTGGTGTCAGATATATATAAGATGGTATTTCTAAATTCAGACGATCCTAAGTGTGTCACAAAATCCCTGGCTTTGGAGTCAATGCAGTTGGCTGATTCCCTAGTCATTTGTGACTGCGGGAAGAAATTGGAAGACCTGGCCGGACCGTGTAGGCCTATATATATTTGGGTGAATATATTTTTAAATAACTTTTCCAAAATTCACGCCGACTTGTGTATTCAACAAAGTGCTTCAAAGAGAGCAGACCTACTCCATACTGGTGTAACTTCATGTAAGAGGTCCAGGAAAGCTGCAGTGTTCATGGAGTGGAAACAGTGAGGTACAGAAATAATTTATATTTGTAATAAATAGTAATGGTAATTGGCTGCATGTTTTCTGTCAGTGTGTATGATGTGAATGTTCCAGTTGACCAGAAAATGGATAAAATCGCAAGAATATGTCTCAAAGTGTTAGGCTGTACTCACGCAAACGAACGTATATACGCGAAAAAATAGAACGTTACGGAGAATGATATGCATTGTATGTCTGAATTAACAAATGTTTGTGGATAGGTTTTGGTTTTATAAGGTTTTAACAGTTCTTTAAGTAATTTAAACGAGTGTGTTATTCAAGCGGAGCGTATGCGTATCGCCTTCAAGTCCCCCCCCAAAGCGTGACGTCATCAGAGGTACAGTACGGCGTGGACATTACGAAGGCAGTGGCACTGCCTCGAGACAAAGAGTCACTCGCCCTGACGTCACTATACGGCATCGAGATAGCATCATGAGGTACTGCGCCGTTCCCGCGTCCAGGCATGGACACAAGAGATCCTGACTAGCTCTAACTTCAATAAATCTGGTGACCAAGTTCTACGGGTGTGAGTTCCGTAACAGAAAAACGTCCAGGTCGATTAACGGTAGTCTCTAACTAACGCAGAAAGACGTCTCTTGCTCGTATCTAGTTAGGTACCATTCTCATTAACTCTTATGGAAATTGTCGTCGCTTGTTACTACTACAGTCTTACAACTAATTCTTATTCTAAGAACACAGAGAAAGAGTATTTAGGTTTCACTATTCCATATTTATTTAAATATTAAATCAAATATTCAAGAAATTATCTCAAAATTTTACTAATGAAGTAGCTCTTGTAATGAGTGACTCATTGTCAACCTAATAATTCATGTCCGTCAACAACTTTTAGAGAAATCACATCTTCCGACTTCAACCTAAATGAATGCCTTCTCGGCTTAAATTGCTTCCTTTCATAAACTCATTAATCTCCTAAATCATCAATTACTAGCATAAATTACATGTAATATCTGGGAAATTCTTGAAAAAGCTATGTTTTCCTTTGTATATAATTCACCTACAGAGCTGGGTGATGACCAAATAAATTAAATTGAACGCAGATAATGGTATTTACAAGTGCCTTCTTGGCAAGAAAATAAACATTAAAATTAAGTACATTAAGAATATAGGATGCATCCACAAAGAATAAAATAAAAATCCTATTAACTATTATTTACAGTCTTTCTAGTGGTCCACTTTTGAGAAAATAAAGGAACGCTAGTGGAATTTCTGAGTTAATGCTCGGTCAAGAAATGGAGTTCGAGTTATTTGAATCAATTATTCGTGGGATCCACATTAGATCCTGTTAATTAACACCTAATACCTACTCTAAAAACTGTCACATTACTTAAATTTTCACTGAATGATTGTCTGGCTGCAGTTTTAAGACTATCAATAAGGCTATTATAAAGCTCTTCTTGCATTGTTTTGACAAGTACACTCTTATATGTTTTACATTTTAAACATTCGTTTATGCCTACTTAGTTGTTTCTTAGACGCTCATATTTCCTTGTGTTACATATCATGAGCTAAGCTACGTCCATTGTAAGCCGTAATCACCCTACAAGTAACATTCTCGCAAGATTTAATTTATGAACTTAAGGTAATATGACCTTAGCTTATTGACATAGACTACGTGCGTACGAAGTAGCAAGAAACGTCACCACGCTTGTCATACAGAGTTATTATAACACACACTACCAATGGAAAATCTACTTAATCGTATGACACCATCTCCGACAAAAGAAAAATGATTCTCCTTTGAAAATCTAGGTCACCAGTGATCGGCCTATAGGTTGAAATTATCCAGAAATGGAGTTATATACAGTGAGAGTTTTCAAGATCATCCTAAGTAAATCAGTGTAAGCTCAAATCTTATCTAGAATACACATATGCTTCTCTAGGTAGGCTAATGCGGATAAAACATTGCACTGCACGTCTCGAGATCATATCCTGAGCTAGGTAAAATGCGTAGGATCCAGAATTATTGCATGGAATTGGCGAGAATTCAATGACACTCTCAGAAACATCATTTGAAATCACGAGGTCTTACTTCGTACAACTATGACTATCTCTCTCGAAGAAAACAATAAATACAACCATCATACATCATTAACCATTCAATATCATATCCATGACGCGTCAATTACTACTCATATTTCATATATAGCCACTCTATCACTTCATCATACGTAGATCAATACCTTGACTTGCACATCAACGTGCCGTGACATTCCTAAGATGCCTACTTTATTTACTACAGTCATAGTGCCAAATTTAACATGGACTTGGAGTAGTCTACTGCCATATTCCTTCATAAAACACATCCTATGTACGATCTCGAACTGCTTGACATTACTTAAATTTAGGACACGCAGGTATTAAAGCCAACTTCACTCTTTACACTTCACTGATAATAATAATAACTCAAGCTATCTCTCCTCACATATCACTGGAAAACATTGCGATCGGAAAATCACTTGGTGACCACGCCTACAAATGGAATTGACGTTTCATACGGATGAGTACCTACTTCCAATCATCTCAGCTAGACGTTTATCTACGCACTGTCTTCGCACAAAGCAAACATTAACATGCAATAAAAGAAATAATATACTCTTACTTACGAAAACGACTTGGATAATGGACTTAGCTTTGCTCAAGATGGTCTCGGTGTTTCCTCATCTCCGGTCATCTGAGATTAGGGTCTCGTCATCTGGTTCCTCCACAAGTGGTCGGGTACATCGTAGCTTCTCAACATTGATCACTGGTCATCCGGGACAGCCAACATCGTCTCGCCTCATCAGGATCCAAGCAGCATCGCCTTGCTTCCTTACAGACCCATGGTGAAGACTCGTGCGTATGGAACAGAACAATGATAGAATATTTGACTCATTGCTGACATCTTCCAATTAATATAGCTCTTGCGTTGCTCAGATTGCATAGGTCTTACTGGGGTACAGTTGATCCAATAAATAGTTCAAAATCGTCTAAGACAGATGTTCTGTATATTCTGATTTGAAAATAAATTTCTTTCCGCTATCTTTTATTAGCCTAAATGCATTCAACCACTGGTCCGTAGGTGTCTTTCAATGTTAAACGGTATCGGGAAAATTTCACCGAGGGCTTGCGTCACTGCGTGGCGTAGTTCTACTGTGATATACTTTATCTCTTCTTTTTACGTATTTAATCTCCCGCGCGGCATTTAAATCTTGATCTCCGCAGATTAGCGTGTAGTCGCGATTTAATTTTCGTCTTCCAGTTCCTAGTAATTAGCTCCGCTGGATAATCCTTTTTAAATCGAGTCTTGCGTCTTCTTAACACATCGAAGTCAGATTATATAATAAATGATGAGCATTTTTTTTCTTGAATAATGGTTTCAAATAATGTCCATCTGTCATTTTTTTCTGCGCCTTCTATACGCGGCCATTACCGTAACCGACCGACGAAAAGACTTACAATTCGGCCCGTACTGATGTTAAATGCATTTTATTTGACATTTGACCGCAGAGACTCCATCTTTGTTACTACAGCTCTTATAAAGAACTGTGAAACGGCACATTAACTTCCCCTACGTTGAAAGAAATATATGGCTTGCTATATATTTATTATATTCGTCTTCCCTCTTATAATGGGACTTTTCACTGTTCTTTATGAATTCTCTTTTGTATCATTACTCCTTTCTTCGGAACAATCTGTTTACTCATGATGTAGGTGGCTTCAATCTGTACTTCTTTGCTTCGTCATCACCTGAGATGGTTTGCCCCTTCTCTATTCCTTGAAATATAACTTGATGTTTGCACTGTTATGTACTCCTTTACTGTTTCCATTTAAGTCGTAAATTTCGTATGCATTATTTCTGAATGAACGGTTAATTCTAAATGGTCCTTCGAATAAATGCAAGAATTTCGCGAAGATTTTGTTCGTTACACTGGAAATTGCGGGTTTCTTTATCAATACTAGGTCGCCTTTCTTCAACTCAGGTTTGAATTTCTTATGCTGTACTCTCCTTAACCTTCTCTGTGCTTGTCTGTACATTCTCTCTCGAACCAGTTTGTTAATTTCGTTGATATCTAAGTTAGGTTCAGCAGGTAGGTGAATAATTGTGTAATTTGGAATCCAATGCGTTCTTTATATTCTCTGAGTTTTTCTACATTAAGCTAACATTCCTTTTCTTCTTCCGGGTAATCTTGACGTCCATTTTCGTTCATCTTCTTTTCTTCTTGCCTTCATCTTCTCCTTCGAAAATGGTTCGTTCTTCTCACAATTGTTTATGTAGTAATCCTCTGAAATAACCTTATTTTTTTCTGAAGTTCGTTTGGTGAGTACCATGTTAGTCTCAAGTAAATGCATTTCCTTGTCTTCTTCATGCATATCTGCTTGATGCATATTTATGTAGTTCTGCATTCGCAAGGTTCCTACATAGTTTGCCTTGGTTTGCATTCTTCTTCTCTTTATTTGTCTCTCCTCCATTCCTACTATCTTCTTCAGCTGCTCTCGCTGCCATTCTTCTCGTATAGCTGGTTCTCTTGGTCTTCCACTTCTGCTTTCTTCTCGGAGTAGCTCTCGTTGATTCTTCTCTGGTTGTACATTTATGCTCTGTACCTTTCCTTCTCTCTTCTCCCCGGTTTCTTCTTTCCTTTGTGCGGTTTCTTCTTTCTTCTCCTCCGGTTTCTCAGCTTCTCCCTGTGATAGTTCTTGTTGTCTTTCATACTCTTCACTTTCCGTTCTCATTTCCTGAGTGACTTCTTGTTTTCCCTCACTTCTTGCTCCTCTTAATTCTTTCAGAATCATTTTACAATTTTCATCTATTTTGTTTATGATCTCTTCTTTCACACTGGATCCTATTTTTATGATCTCTTCCGTCATCTTCTTGTATCTTTCTTCTCGTTCCCTAGTCACCTCTTCCATCTTCTCCTGATATTTATTCATTTCTTCCTTTTGTTCTTGATGACCTCTCCTTATTTCCTCCATCATTTCTTTGTTTCTCTTCCATAAATCTTTGGTATCGCTCCTCTTGTTCTTGCTTCTCTCTCTTCATCTCTTCTTCCTGTTTCTTCTCCTTCGCCTCACGTTCCTGTCTCTCTTTATTCTTCTCTTCTTCCTGCTTCTTCTCCTTCTCCTCTCGTTCCTGTCTCTCTTTCTTGGATTCTTCATCACGTTTATCCATCCTTTCCATGATCTCCTTTAACCTTTCCTCCTGCTTTCTCATTTCTTCCTGCCTCTCTTTCTTACCTTCCTCATCGCGTCTTCTAGCTTCTTCATCACGCTTTCTGTTCTCTTCCAATCTCTCCTTTCTAGCTTCTTCATCGCGCTTTCTAGCTTCTTCATCGCGCTTTCTGTTCTCTTCCAATCTCTCCTTTCTAGCTTCTTCATCGCGCTTTCTGTTCTCTTCCATCATTTCTTTTATAGCCTGCAACAATCCCTGATGCTCTTCTTTCTGTCTTCTTTCTTTCTCTTCCTGTTCTTTTTGATATTTCTCTTGTTTCTCTTCTTGGTCTTTCCGATACTGCTCTTGTTCTTCTCGTTGCTCCCTTTGATACTCCTCAAATTGAGCTTTCAAATGGCTTAACGTCGTCATATCGATATTTAATTAGTGTTCTAAATTCTAAAAATCCTAATAAACTCTATGTTTTCCCTAAATTCTCCACAATTCAAGTTCTCCAGCAATGTCTCTCCCACTACTCCAATCAACAATATATATATATATTCAGCAAATACACAGGCAGGCTTCACTACTTGGATCTGATTCAGCTCACGATGTTGACCCAATCACACTAGGAAATATGAGGTACTTGTTCATGTACTTATGACTCCAATTCTTAACTGAAAATAACTCAAATAACCTCTTACAATCTATCCCTTATATCTAAGTTACATCTAAATAAATTGACATATTAGCGGTAATCTATCCTTCTTTTCGAGTTCTGACTGCTACCAGCTATTTTCTGTTATTCTCTTCAGAGCAATCATCCATTTCTTCTTTCACCTATTCCATTATCTATATTGGGCATCTACTCGTTCTCACAGTCTAATATCTTGCTGTGTCTACTTCGATCCCATAAAATAATAACGCATAACAGTCCAGTAAAGAAATTACCGTACGACATCTCCATCTCCATGCAATCATCTTATTGTTACAATCAATAATTCCTCATCCATTAATTCCTAAAGTATCTCCTTCATCTTACCCACTTCTTTTGAGTAAATTCTCCCATTTTACTCTAATATTGCACCAAAGATCCGTCATTCGACTATCATCTCTGTTATCTTCTTAACAGGTTTCCCGATGTTTTCCTCATTCTTATTGCTACATATGGGAATCAACCTCTTCACAGTTCTGTGTCGTATTCTTTCTCTTGGAATTCTCACGACGACTTTCTCTTGAATTTCCACATACCTGAGTATCTCAAAAATTCTATTTGGTTTGCAACCAACAGTTCCCGTGGCGTTTTCCTCCATTCGCATCACGTTGAGGCGCCATTTTCTACTTGGCGACCAACGGTTCTTGACCACGGTGTCTTTCTCAAATTGCCTCACGTATGGGCGACATTTTCTACTTGCGCCGTTCCCGCGTCCAGGCATGGACACAAGAGATCCTGACTAGCTCTAACTTCGATAAATCTGGTGACCAAGTTCTACGGGTGTGAGTTCCGTAACAGAGAAACGTCCAGGTCGATTAACGGTAGTCTCTAACTAACGCAGAAAGACGTCTCTTGCTCGTATCTAGTTAGGTACCATTCTCATTAACTCTTATGGAAATTGTCGTCGCTTGTTACTACTACAGTCTTACAACTAATTCTTATTCTAAGAACACAGAGAAAGAGTATTTAGGTTTCACTATTCCATATTTATTTAAATATTAAATCAAATATTCAAGAAATTATCTCAAAATTTTACTAATGAAGTAGCTCTTGTAATGAGTGACTCATTGTCAACCTAATAATTCATGTCCGTCAACAACTTTTAGAGAAATCACATCTTCCGACTTCAACCTAAATGAATGCCTTCTCGGCTTAAATTGCTTCCTTTCATAAACTCATTAATCTCCTAAATCATCAATTACTAGCATAAATTACATGTAATATCTGGGAAATTCTTGAAAAAGCTATGTTTTCCTTTGTATATAATTCACCTACAGAGCTGGGTGATGACCAAATAAATTAAATTGAACGCAGATAATGGTATTTACAAGTGCCTTCTTGGCAAGAAAATAAACATTAAAATTAAGTACATTAAGAATATAGGATGCATCCACAAAGAATAAAATAAAAATCCTATTAACTATTATTTACAGTCTTTCTAGTGGTCCACTTTTGAGAAAATAAAGGAACGCTAGTGGAATTTCTGAGTTAATGCTCGGTCAAGAAATGGAGTTCGAGTTATTTGAATCAATTATTCGTGGGATCCACATTAGATCCTGTTAATTAACACCTAATACCTACTCTAAAAACTGTCACATTACTTAAATTTTCACTGAATGATTGTCTGGCTGCAGTTTTAAGACTATCAATAAGGCTATTATAAAGCTCTTCTTGCATTGTTTTGACAAGTACACTCTTATATGTTTTACATTTTAAACATTCGTTTATGCCTACTTAGTTGTTTCTTAGACGCTCATATTTCCTTGTGTTACACATCATGAGCTAAGCTACGTCCATTGTAAGCCGTAATCACCCTACAAGTAACATTCTCGCAAGATTTAATTTATGAACTTAAGGTAATATGACCTTAGCTTATTGACATAGACTACGTGCGTACGAAGTAGCAAGAAACGTCACCACGCTTGTCATACAGAGTTATTATAACACACACTACCAATGGAAAATCTACTTAATCGTATGACACCATCTCCGACAAAAGAAAAATGATTCTCCTTTGAAAATCTAGGTCACCAGTGATCGGCCTATAGGTTGAAATTATCCAGAAATGGAGTTATATACAGTGAGAGTTTTCAAGATCATCCTAAGTAAATCAGTGTAAGCTCAAATCTTATCTAGAATACACATATGCTTCTCTAGGTAGGCTAATACGGATAAAACATTGCACTGCACGTCTCGAGATCATATCCTGAGCTAGGTAAAATGCGTAGGATCCAGAATTATTGCATGGAATTGGCGAGAATTCAATGACACTCTCAGAAACATCATTTGAAATCACGAGGTCTTACTTCGTACAACTATGACTATCTCTCTCGAAGAAAACAATAAATACAACCATCATACATCATTAACCATTCAATATCATATCCATGACGCGTCAATTACTACTCATATTTCATATATAGCCACTCTATCACTTCATCATACGTAGATCAATACCTTGACTTGCACATCAACGTGCCGTGACATTCCTAAGATGCCTACTTTACTTACTACAGTCATAGTGCCAAATTTAACATGGACTTGGAGTAGTCTACTGCCATATTCCTTCATAAAACACATCCTATGTACGATCTCGAACTGCTTGACATTACTTAAATTTAGGACACGCAGGTATTAAAGCCAACTTCACTCTTTACACTTCACTGATAATAATAATAACTCAAGCTATCTCTCCTCACATATCACTGGAAAACATTGCGATCGGAAAATCACTTGGTGACCACGCCTACAAATGGAATTGACGTTTCATACGGATGAGTACCTACTTCCAATCATCTCAGCTAGACGTTTATCTACGCACTGTCTTCGCACAAAGCAAACATTAACATGCAATAAAAGAAATAATATACTCTTACTTACGAAAACGACTTGGATAATGGACTTAGCTTTGCTCAAGATGGTCTCGGTGTTTCCTCATCTCCGGTCATCTGAGATTAGGGTCTCGTCATCTGGTTCCTCCACAAGTGGTCGGGTACATCGTAGCTTCTCAACATTGATCACTGGTCATCCGGGACAGCCAACATCGTCTCGCCTCATCAGGATCCAAGCAGCATCGCCTTGCTTCCTTACAGACCCATGGTGAAGACTCGTGCGTATGGAACAGAACAATGATAGAATATTTGACTCATTGCTGACATCTTCCAATTAATATAGCTCTTGCGTTGCTCAGATTGCATAGGTCTTACTGGGGTACAGTTGATCCAATAAATAGTTCAAAATCGTCTAAGACAGATGTTCTGTATATTCTGATTTGAAAATACATTTCTTTCCGCTATCTTTTATTAGCCTAAATGCATTCAACCACTGGTTCGTAGGTGTCTTTCAATGTTAAACGGTATCGGGAAAATTTCACCGAGGGCTTGCGTCACTGCGTGACGTAGTTCTACTGTGATATACTTTATCTCTTCTTTTTACGTATTTAATCTCCCGCGCGGCATTTAAATCTTGATCTCCGCAGATTAGCGTGTAGTCGCGATTTAATTTTCGTCTTCCAGTTCCTAGTAATTAGCTCCGCTGGATAATCCTTTTTAAATCGAGTCTTGCGTCTTCTTAACACATCGAAGTCAGATTATATAATAAATGATGAGCATTTTTTTTCTTGAATAATGGTTTCAAATAATGCCCATCTGTCATTTTTTTCTGCGCCTTCTATACGCGGCCATTACCGTAACCGACCGACGAAAAGACTTACAATTCGGCCCGTACTGATGTTAAATGCATTTTATTTGACATTTGACCGCAGAGACTCCATCTTTGTTACTACAGCTCTTATAAAGAACTGTGAAACGGCACAGTACGTACTGCATCGCTTGCTCAGAATGCATCGGGAGCTTTGCATCAAGCGATCCATCACTAGGTGTACTGATTACCTATAAATTTAGCTTTGGGGGAGAACTTCTTTATCCTAGGCACTGTAAGATCTATAATTTTAACACAGTTCAAGACATGCACACAAGTTACAAACAAGCTGAGAACTGACATGTATTCCGCCCAAACTCTCTGCCCAGAGAATAAACATGGGAACTGCACATATAGTCCTGCCAATACACGTATTTAAATACATACTACCATTGTGAGAAATATGCTTCTGTGACACTGCTTTACAGAGATCTACGTCCTTTAGTTTCGGCATGTATAAAAGTGGCGTGGCATCCATTGTGCACTGTGGCACAAACTAATTTATATTTCAAAAACTAACAGTCCGATCTTCATGAAACAAACTAACATTTATTCAGAAAAGTGTGCGTAATTAAACTGAAATATAAAATAAATATCCCAAATTTTACCCCTTTAGGCTACAATATAATTATAATCCTACGCCTGATATACATGACAAATATTAGGTTATGAATACATATACAGGATAGGCAATTGCGTGGTTCTGAGTGCACTTACATCCCTATTTTATGTTTGACGTGGTTGTCCTTAGTGCATGGCAACGTAACATGGAAATATAAGATGTTACTGGATAAGCGTTTGAGGCTGAAAATACCATGAAAAGGGTTATACAAGAGTTTCTAAAGGTGTAAAGTTGAAATGGGCATTTAAACCGGAATGTGTTGTGAGGAAATGTAAATTGAGCGTCTGATTTGCTGCAGCTTGGAAATGGTTCAGAACTAGCGTGGATATTGAGTAGGGTGGATATTGAGTAATGAAACTGTTACAAATCTGATCAGAACTTCAACTTAGGATGGGGAAATAGTGAACGAGTTGGCGTGGTTGGTGGGTCGATAGTGCGAACGGGGGCTATTGAATTATGTATATGCCTAACCTCAAATTATATTGACAACATCTTACGTTCAGCAAGTAGCGTATGTAATCAGCACCAAATACAGTAGAGACAATACGGGGCACTCAGCGAGATATCGAGGGACAGCTATTAGAGCCCTCTCTAGCGGGTAGACCTGAGAACTACTGATTCTGTCATAAGAGCACGTGTATTTGTGTGTGAAGTTTTTGGTGTTATTTATGCGTTTTCAGTGAGTTGACATAATTAAATAGTAGCGTGTGTCGTTCCTTGATATCTCCTCTCAACATGAGGGGAAAGGCATGTGCTGTGTTTGGCTGCAGTAACTATGAAGTAGAGAAGAATGCACGGTCTTTCCTTTGTTTCCGCCGTGACAAGAAAATGTAAGTAATATTGTGTTTGCATATATATTCTTCCAGTGACAAAGAGATTTTTACAGTACTTCATAATATTCTGACCTGCTCGACCCATATTTTAACTGGCTTAATATATAATACGCTTATTTTATTGTGTAGTGCAGCAGTTAACCATCAATACCGATGTGTTGTTGTAGGTGTGATCTGTGGGTTTTGAAATGTCACAGAAGGGATTTGGATAAGGTGTACAAGAAATATGGGACGTTATGTTCATATAAGAATTATAAGGTCTGTTCAGATCATTTCCAGGTCAGCGATTAAAAATTCTCGATTATAGAGCCAGGGGTATGTTATATTATTACTCTAATTGTACGTAAATATTCCTCAAAGCATCACTATCGACATAATTTTCGTACTTTTCTTTCTTTTATCCCTCTTCTCAGATTAAAGCCGGGATTTTATAGATTTTCTTTCTGTTAGTAGGCTTCATGTTAAGAGGAAAATTGTCCAGCGTTAAAATGTTAAATCATTGCTTCATATGTGTAAGGGATGTGCTGATATTTTTATTGACAAGTGTCTTAATGCGATGATGCAATATTTTTTAAATGAGAAAAAAGACAAGTCTAACAGTAAAAGTTCAGGCAGGAATGCTAAAACAAAAAAGTAATGCATAAATGAAAGATCAACCCATTTCACAGCAGTACATTTCACATCTTGTTTATATGTCTAATTTCAGTAATAATTACAAGACCATCTACAATGATATCAGACCTTAATACAAAAACAACATGGCCGACGCATCGGTTCCATGAAAACACGCATGTGATACATAAACATAACCTTTGGATTATCGCACTGAATTGCTAAATGTCAATAATAACGAACAGAAAATTGACTTTGGGTAATAGACCAACACTAACTAGAAATAGCCTATATTTAGGTAAGCAATATGTGGATAATTAAAAAAAATTATTTTCTACGAGCTACTATGGTAAAGAAAATAGGTAATACAGGATTGCATTCTAAAATAACAGTCCTGGGGGAATAATTGACGCGTTTCAATTCAGTCAATTAATTAATTAATCACTCACCGATGATCTGAATTTAGAGCTGTCATCCAAGTGACAGATTACATATCAATTGTCTACTTAGTATTTTCTTAAGTGATTTCAAAGAAATTGGAAATTTATCGAACTGGTGTAGATATAGTAAGGAGCACCCTTGGTAAATTCTTCCTATAAATCAATACTTGATTTAGAAATACATTTATTTGAATGACCTTTCTGTTACCATATACTTTTAAGTATAATAGCCTACCTCGTTCAAGAAATTTGTTAGAAACATAACCTTTGGCGAATTTCAATTATCTCATAACAATGATTCTGACAATGATCCACGAAACTGCTATATCAATTTCACTTCAGATAATCAATAGGAGAATCTATTTGAAGCTCTCTGGTAGCATGTGCATTTTCGTATAAAGCACTTTTAACCCAAATCGTTGGCAACGTAATAACGTACTGTGACAGTATATCAGTTGATACCTTGTCCTCTAATTTAACAAGGCGAATATAATCTTCATTCACTGATAAAATAAACAGCTTTATCACTTTTAATAACCTCACTTTTAAAATGGATTGGCACCAACACAGAGTTTTGGACTTATCCGGAAAAAACAGCTCATCAAGCACGCGGAACGCATCCACTCTATTGACAAATTTATCCTCGAATGTTTTAATGCACTAATAAAATACTTGTAACTACGAAATCGTCACGATGCATTAAGAACACTTGATCTGAATGTGAGTGCATCTGCTGTAATATGAATTACATCCAGGCATGCAGTACGATCGACACGTCCTAATATATCAAAATAGTTTTAAAACCAAATTTCAGTAAAAACATCCCTAAACTAACGTTTCCTAATCAAACCAAACCAACAGAAAGAACTAAACAGATGCTTCGCACATGCTCATGTTTACATTTGAACAAACCGATCGGGCCGCCATTTTTGCGATTATCGATAGCTGCATTATGGTCTGATATATTGTAGTTGGTCTTGTCTGATATCATTGTAGATGGTCTTGATACAATCCACACCTTTAGCGCTCCCACGGCTATTTCTAAAATCCAGACTCCTTACCGCTCCTTACAAGCATTCTCTTTGCTTACATGTTGTGCTGAAAAGAGGGTGTGCGGCCGCGCTGTTAACGGAGCGGTTGTTTATAGAGCGGAGGCTCCGGGCGCTTTCAATCGGTGCCTCCGGAGAACCTCCGATTGAATTACAAGCGCGTAGTTTAAATTTGGTACGGGAGAAATGAACGATAATTTGTACAGGAATTTATAACTTGTCGCTCTTAATGTGAGAAACTACGCCTCTCCGTTAATACTTCATTTATTTGCCGATATTATAGATATCATTCTTACGTACAAACATAATAATTATGTAACAGAACCTCCGATTGAATTACAAGCGCGTAGTGTGAACTTGGTACGGGAGAAATGAACCAGCATTTTCTCAGGAACTTATAACTTGTCGCTGTCAATGTGCGAAACTAGGCCCCTCGGTTAATACCTTAATTATTTGGCGATATTACAGATAGCATTCTTACGAACAAACGTAATTATGTATCAGAACCTCCGATTGAATGTCAAGCGCATAGTCTGAACTTGGTACGGGAGAAATGAACGAGCATTTTCACAGGAATTTATAACTTGTCACTATTATCGTGAGAAACTAGGCCCCTCAGTTTATACCGGTACCCCTATTATTGGACGATATTACAGATAGCATTCTTACATACAAACATTGAATGACCGAGCTCGATAGCTTCAGTCGGTTAAGTGCGGCCAGTGTCCAGTATTCGGGAGATAGTAGGTTCGAACCCCACTGTCGGCAGCCCTGAAAACGGTTTTCGGTGGTTTCCCATTTTCACACCAGGCAAATGCTGGGGCTGTACCTTAATTAAGGCCACGGCCGCTTCCTTCCCACTCCTAGCCCTTCCCTGTCCCATTGTCGCCATAAGACCTATCTGTGTCGGTGCGACGTAAAACAGCTAGCAAAAAAACTTTGAATGGCAAGCGCGTAGTGTGAACTTCATACGGTAGGGATGAACAGGCATTTTCGCAGGAATTTATAACTTGTCGCTATTATTCTTTAACCTTTTT
The DNA here is from genome assembly GCF_040414725.1 of Anabrus simplex. NCBI lineage: Eukaryota > Metazoa > Arthropoda > Insecta > Orthoptera > Tettigoniidae > Anabrus > Anabrus simplex. The sequence continues at coordinate 466,984,774 of NC_090267.1, forward strand.
TAATGCTATATGTTGGGGGCGTCGACCTTTTAAGATCTTTTGCCTCTACTTGCACCATATGTGAGGAAACCTTCGTGTATTATGTAAATGGCGGTAGTGTAAAGTGTTGAATGCGAAGAAAGGAACGTTAAGGATAACAGAAACATCCTGTCCCCAGACCAGGGATATTCATAATTGAAATAAAAATCCTTGACCCGGCCGGGAATCGAACCCGGGGCTGCCGGGTGACAGGCGGACGCGTTGCCACCTACATCGCGAGGCCAGTGTTTACGAGTCATTTGTGCCATGTTTTACAGCGCAGCACTTACAGACTTGAACCGCTTGAACTCCTCCGTCCGCTCGTAAATAATCATCCCTTACTTCTGCACGTCTTTCGCGTTTTTTACATATGTCCAGAAATTAAAAGCGAATTCAAATTTAACTTGCAACTTCTGTATTCTAGCGCCAATATAATGGGAATATTTCCATAATAATGATAATAATAATGAACGAAGTGTACTGTGTAAGTTCTGCACAGGTAGGGCCTGCACTTTTCTGAGGATCAGCTTAACCTATTTAGATATATTGTTTGTTGTATCTACAAGGCTTATACCTATAATAACAAATGAGAGGATGCATTAATTATTCTGAATGACTATACGTTCTTTGTTAAGGGGTAAGTCCGCCTCTGTGGTGTAGTGGTTAGCGTGATTAGCTGCCACCCCCGGAGGCCCGGCTCTGCCACGAAATTTGAAAAGTGGTATGAGGGCTGGAACGGGGTCCACTCAGCCTCGGGAGGTCAACTGAGTAGAGGTGGGTTCGATTCCCACCTCAGCCATCCTGGAAGTGGTTTTCCGTGGTTTCCCACTTCTCCTCCAGGCGAATGCCGGGATGGTACCTAACTTAAGGCCACGGCCGCTTCCTTCCCTCTTCCTTGCCTACCCCTTCCAATCTTCCCATCCCTCCACAAGGCCCCTGTTCAGCATAGCAGGTGAGGCCGCCTGGGCGAGGTACTGGTCATACTCCCCAGTTGTATCCCTCGACCAAGGGTCTGAAGCTCCAGGACACTGCCCTTAAGGCGGTAGAGGTGGGATCCCTCGCTAAGTCCGAGGGAAAACCGAACCTGGAGGGTAAACAGATGATGATGATGATGATGATGATGTTAAGGGGTATTGTATGGAATATCGGTGATATAGATCAATTTTTGTGTATGTAGGTAACGATTTTTATACATTCATGAACGTAAGTTTGAAATTACAGCCCACTACGTCCTTATACTCGTAGCTACTGTTGCGAATAGGAGGCGGCCCTCCGGTTAACCTCCGGAGCTCCGTAACTGCTTTGCCTCCGTCGGTAGTACCGGAGATCACCGGAGGAGCGCTGTAATCGTATTATTCGATTCAATCATCAGGAGGTCCGCCTCCTCTTCACAGCGCTAGTGTGCAGCGAGGTATCCAGCTGGCCAAGTGTTGGACTCGTATACGCTACTCACGCTACTTGGATGATCCCGGTGACCTCAATATATAAACAGGATACACAACAACTATGCTTTGGAATAGCAAAAATCGTGATGTTCGTTTTTTGTTACGTTGACAACTGTGTACGTACTGAATGTGAATTTGTCATTCGTGATTCTTATTGAAAAATATATTTCATTATGAGTTTTCGTCATTTTTGAATGATAAATTGGTGAAATATTGCGTGGCGTATGGTTGTAAAGAGCTCCGGAGAAAAGGATGTGGAGTTCAGTTCTACAGGTAAGTTATTTTAGTACGTAGCAAAGGAGGAAACTAGTTGATGTCGGACATAACCTCAAGCGGTACATGGCCAATACTATTTAGTTATTTATTTATTTTTATGATTTGCTTGTTTATACAGGTTTCCATTTTCTCGGCCTGATATTCTGAAGAAGTAGGTTCAAGCAATACGGTACGCAGAGAATATTGGTTACCCATAGCATGCAGTATTTAAAAAAAATACATTATGCAGCAAATATTTTACACCTAATAGTTATCAGTCAAGACCTGCGCACTAGTAAAATCACTGAAAGAACATGATGTGCAATCAATCTTCAATTTTCCAGGCCATCTGCAAAGAAAGATTGTTACAAGACGACAGCTGGTTCTCAAAGGAGCAGTCTTTAATCTGGTTAGTATGAGACCTATACAATTTTTATAGAAAAATACATTTTTCAAAGGTATTCTTATGCATGTAAATGTTTGATGTTTTTCATTGCAGAAATAAGAGGAAGTGGCAGGTGTTTCTGTACAAGATCAAGAGTTTCCTGATAATATGAAAATAGACAAACAGACTCAAACAGATAGTCTCTCCCACAATCTCCTGTGAAAACAGAATTGATAAAGAAGATCGAAAGGCTTCAGATGATTGTTTATAGCAGGAATATGAAGATAAGTAACATGGCGGAATTAATTTCAGCTATGAAAAAGAAGGGGCATCTAAGTACAGACTTAGAAAGCATTTTGAAATTTCATTTCAGTGGCTTTCCGTTGCACTTCATAATGAACCAGTTTCAGAATTCTGAAGTAGGTAAACCAGCAAGAATGTACGGTGATATCATGAAATAATTTGATTTAACATTGCGTTTTCATTCCCCAAGAGCATACAAATATGCAAGAACACTGTTTCCATTGCTACACCCTAACCGCATAAGGTCATGGATTTCATCAGTGAATTGTGAACCGGGATTTGTTTCTGGTGTGTTTGAATTTTTGAAAGAAAACTGTGATAAGTTATCACATTTAAAAGAATGTGCTTTAGTGTTTGACAGTATGTTGATTAGAAAGAAGTTACTATGTGATGATAGTAATAAAGTTAAAAGAGCTTATGTTAATTTTGGTCAGATGGTTTCAACAGAGGTAGATGATTTGGCTAGGGAAGCTCTAGTTTTTCAAATTATGACACACTGGAACAAGTTTAAGTGACCAGTGGCCTATTTTTTTGTAAATAAGTTTCCTGCTGATCTACTGACACAGTTAATAAAAACTTGTCATATTCAATTGTATGGAGCTGGTGTTGTGATACGTATTGTTACGTGTGAAGGTCCCTTTGTTAATGTTCAAGCTCTGAGAAACTTGGGATGCTGTTATGAAGGTGAGTGTGTTGTATATCTCATTTTAAACATCCATCAACTGATTGTAATGTTTATGCAATACCGTACTGGATCCATGTCATATGCTGAAATTAGCAAGAAATACTCTAGCAGATAAGAAAATAATTAAAACTGTAGATGAAATATGAAATGGGACTATATTGTCAAACGTCATTCATTACAGGAGAGTGACTGCTTAAAGTCTGACATTCATTATCAAACAGCATTTTCAATCTTATAACAAATGAATGTGTCCTTTGCTGCTCAGACCTTGAGTTCAAGTGTTGCAGATGCACTTGAATTCCTTGAGGTGCATAAGCGTTCTGATTTTCAAGGTTCAGCTGCAACAGTTTCTTTCATAAGGAAAATAGGTAGGTTGTTTGACATCCTTAATTCTCGAAATGTCTTCAGTCAAGGATTCAAACAACGTAGGATGGTTAGAATATTATTTTAATGAAATGGAAAGTTTCTTGAAGTCAGTGACTATTGGTGATGTTCCTATTCTGTTACATCCCCGTAAAACATTCGCATTGGGTTTCCTGTTCTGTATGAAATGTATAGGCATGTTGGTACCAGAATTTCTTTTCAGAGAGAGTGACCCATTCAAATATTTTTTGACATACATTGTATTATAAGATCATACTGAATTGGTGTTATCCTGTATTCGAGCTAGAGGTAGTTGGAATAATAATCCAAACACACTACACTTTCAGCAGTAGCATATGCTGAGTCCAAGACATGGGCTACCACTCCCTACTTACGTTGCCCCTTTTCGATGGTTGATTTGGTGAATTTCATGCGTTTTAAGAGTTTTCAGCTGTAGCCTACTGTGTTGTCTAGGCTCCTTCGCAAGCTACTGTCCTGGCCTCTGCTAGTGTCAATACTCAACGCCTGATAAATGTTTAGCAAATTAAAGTCCGGCTTTGTGGCTAAATGGATAGAATGCTTGCTTTTGGTCCAATGGCCCCGGATCAGTTCTCAGATTCAAACCCCTTGTACCGTTAATTCCCCTGGCTTGGAGACTGGGTGTTTATGACATCTTCGCCATTCATTTCATCCTCATTAGGTCACCTCCAATCCTATACAGATGCCATAGACCATTATTATTATTATTATTATTATTATTATTATTATTATTATTATTATTATTATTATTAAATACAAATGTTGAATCTTACAGCATTACCAGAGATCGTACACATCATTCACTGGTTTATTAGCTTCCTCGGGAGATCAGTGGTGGTGACCAACCCATGTTCACGGGTTCGATTCCAACCAACAAAATAGACACTAAACCTGAAAGATTGCATTTCTTTTTAGGAAAGCATGGCTGTTAGTACGCAGTGACGATCTGATGGACCGAAGCCTAGCACAGATATCCCCCCCCCGTCCCCCCCCCCCCGGCAAACATCAGCAAGCCGCGCGAGGAGGGTCGAGTGGAAAGGGACGCAGAGCCTGGGCTGCAATATCTGCCTCCGATGCCTTGCTCTCAGAAATACGTGCGACTTTTTTTTCCAGTTGCTTTGATATTTTGTCAATGGAACAATGTGTCAGATGCTTACATTATAATGTGCTTTAGATTTCTGGGACAAATATTTCAAGTTCCCTATGAGAAGCAAAGTTTGTATCATCTAGTGGCGACCGGGCGAGTTGGCCGTGCGGTTAGGGGCACGTGGCTCTGTGTTTGCATCCGGGAGATAGTGGGTTCGAATCCTACTGTCAGCAGCCCTGAAGATGGTTTTCCATGGTTTCCCATTTTCACACCAGGCAAATGCTTCCTTCTCATTTAATGGCCTAGCAGGCATCAATTTTCGTAAAAGAGACCAAGTCTCTCATAGTGCATTAGCACTGCCTGTGGCTCCAAGTAGCTTACGCAGTGGCCTCCACTACCCATCCCACCCTCTTCCATCCATGGAACGTCGCCTGGTTTGCATTGTTCTCCGTCTCCCACATCTCTATCGCACCAAAGATCACTATATCATATTCCCAAACTGAACACCCACGTCCCCCTCCTGTTCCAAAGATTCCTCGGTAAAGCCCTGATCCCCAACAACCCCGTCACATCTCCACTGTGGTAACTACCCTTTAAGGCCCCTTGACATAGCTTATCCCCGCTCCACTTTTACCACATCCTCGTCCAACACACAGACCGGTCACCCCTGTAGAGACGACTGTGTATCCCACACACTCTCTCCACACATCATTAGCTGCCTAGTCCATCTCATAAGTCACTATTACTTTTCGATATTCCAGTTCCTAAGGCACTACATCGACCACCTCACCATTGACCATGAAATAGCACTCCCCTTTAGTTACACTTAGCAAGCATTCAAACCTACAATGTGTTCCCGCCATAGAGACAAATCCAGCTTCTTGCTACAACGTGACATTCTGTACGGATGTATATATTCCTAAAATTGTGTTATATATAGTTAATATAGATCAATGTTTTCTCACCAATTTATTTACTCAGACGTTACGTTCGTAGCATAAAGTTGATTTAATTTCAATTATTATACGTTTCAACAATCTTTACATATATTGAACATTACGTATCAGAACGCTGGCTAAGTCTATTCATTTAGTTGGCGAACATAGCTAAGCTGCTATTGGTTATGTTGTCAAGAACTCAAAATTAGAACCCACAATGTGTTCCAGGTATAGAACTGATGTAACCTATTGCTAAAATGTGGCAAGCTGTACAAGTTCCAAATTGTGCTGCATATAGTTGGTATAGATCATTGTTATGTTTAAGTACTTTGTAACATTCAATATTTTCTTAGCAGGTTGCGGACTTTATTCATTCGTGTCATAACTAATAACACAAATTTTGTATTTGTATATAATTATGTGGGAGAAAGCTTACTGGGCCTATTTATTTAAATACTCTCATTAATAATACTGCAGAAAATAGTGACGTTTCTATGATTTTGCTGTTAAAGAAATAAGCCTGTATTATCTATTATTGTTTCTTGATATGTGTAATCAAGCTAAATCTTCTGTTCACATGTAGATGGTAGAAGACAACAAAACTAATTCAGTAAAAATAAAAATTAACAAACCGGAAGAGAGAGAGAGGAAAAATAGAAAGACTATCGTACAAAACAATGTGTGTACCGCAAGACTCCTTAGCTAAGATGCAAACAATCCATTCTCCCACTCCTATAATCTCTATTTACCCTCCCCGACATCTAACACACGAGGTGGCCTGTCTCACCCTGTAGGGGAGGAATTAAAGCTTGAATAGATAGCCTCCACTACATGCAATCTTGGTAGGTGTGATACTTACCAACTGATGAGCCCAAATTGGCACACTGGGGTGAAATGCTGGTAACCAAGAATGACCTTGCTGCAAAACTTATTTCCATTAACGGACCATTTATATAGGATTTATGAATTAACTCACTTCGGACATATATTTCAGGGAATCAAAATCTGTACCTTCTCCTCTGCTGTCATAGCCAGATCCTACATATCCACAACTATGTAGGTACGTCTATCTGTTTTTTAATCCCTGACCCATACTGTATAGAAAATACTTTTCAGATATGTCGTGTGAAGCAACATTACATATTAAGATTGCCGGACTGAGTGACTCACGCGGTTGAAGCGCTGGCCTTCTGACCCCTCCTTGGCAGGTTCAATCCTTGCTCAGTATGGTGGTATTTGAAGTTGCACAAATAAATCAGCCTCGTGTCGATAGATATGACATGTAAAAGAACTCCTGTGGGACTAAATTCTGGCACCTAGACGTCTCTGAAAACCGTAAAAGCAATTAATGGTTCGTAAAGCCAATAAATTTATTATTTTTATTAAAACATATGAAGATTAAAATGTTCCCTTTTTTACTGGAAAATTGAAATTTAAATAATAATGGAACAAACAACCAAATTTTATAGTCATTACAAAAATATGCTGATCTCATAAGGTTATTGACTTTACATCCCACTAACTACTTTTACGGTTTTCGGAGACATCGAGGTGTCGGAATTAAGTCCGCAGAAGTTCCTTAACGTGCCAGTAAATCTGCTGACACTAGGCTGACGTATTTCGACACCTTCAAATATCACCGGACAGCCAGGATCGAACCTGCCTAGTTGGGCGATCACATAAGGTTGGTTGCAAGTAGTTAACACAGGTACAGGCCTAAAGATTCTTAAGACAACCTCAAGATCATTAAATTATTAGTGCCCAAGAAAAGTGTAATACCATATCACAAAGTTTGTAATGAAAAGCTATTTTCCGCTTTTGTTAAATGCGACTATTTACTACCGTTTATCTTCAAGGCACATTCACACGAGATTCAGATTAAACGAATAATAAACCGCTTTGGTATTAAATTATTTTCGTTACAACTTACATTAAAAACATCAAGTCGTTTTAATTTGAAAATATTCGTTCATAATAGTGGTTTAAAAAGGACAATATTTTTCTATGATTCCAGTAATGTTTGCATGACTATTTACAGGACACGAGTAAGAGAGAGACAGACATACGTTCACTGTCATGGCGGACCGCTAACTCTGTCGTCACGGTTTTCCATCATTCTGTGCTACCTCCAGTATATATAAGAGCTCAGTGGGATGATCCCCAAACATAAAGACATATTATGTCAGAAAAAGACGGTTTTATTCTGTAGTATAATCACGTATAGGCCTAATAGATGCAGTCAGCGGCATTAGTTTGATTTTCTTTGGTTCGAGGTGCAGTCTTGGTGTTATTTTCAAAGAACTTCTTTGTGTGAAAACCCTAGCTCGTTGGTGAAAACCAGTATTCTGTGGCCGAAATCATAGCCAGCGGCCATGGAAGGAAGTTGAAAAATAGAAGTTGTGTTAATTTGGGGGATTTTGATGTTTCCTAAATATGACGAATCCATGACGAATGTTGATGTGTCATTAATATTCATATAATTAGATGTGCGATACTGAAATTCCCTAACTGCTGTATGCTTGTGACGCTTGTGACAGTATCAAACACAACACAAATCTTTTGTTTTAAATATTGTTGACAGATGGCTCTGCAAATCGTTTACGTTAAATACACTGTTATACTGTAGCAGTGTTCATCTGTTGTGCTTTAATTCCTGGATTAAACTTGGAGCAGAAATCTCAATCACCTGGCACTGGTCGGTGGTGTGCAAGGTAGTATTCTGTTAATATTTCAGTTAGTAGATCATCATGTGCGCAACAAAAGTGTGTTGTATTATTGAATGAGGATGAAATAGCTCGCATATTCCTGCCATCCTGGAAGTCAACATTGCTCGATTTATCTTATCAGCTGTTTGTGCGTGTATGCTATGGACGTTGATCCTGCAACTGACTTTTATCGTGCTTTGAAGGATTTACTCTGCCTGGAGGATTATTAGGTTTTGTGGATAATTTTGCTGTGGGCCTATGCTTATGATTTATATTAATTTCCTTTGATAAATATTGCTGTTATTGGAGTGGATTTTGTTTGAAAAAATATGATTATTATTTGATTGGTTTTAGGAAGGATTTTGTTGAAAAATTGGTCACCTGATTTCGTTACGTTTTACCCAATCTTTCGCTGATGTTGTAGCTTATTGTGATAGTGCTTATTGGACTGGCAGTGTGTCTGATTTTCACAATTAATTTCAACTTAATTAGCTAATTCTATCCCTACTAGCAGGGGTTACTCAGTTAATTTTATCCTTACTAGAAGAGGTGAAATTTAAATTGATTACTGAAATTTAAAAAGGGAGAAATATTTGTAATCGGGGCTTTGTGTGTGTTGACACCTAATACAGTGTATCTGTGTGATCAAGTGGTTATGTTGTCTGTAAAGAAATAAAAGTAGGTGACAGCATATAACCAAAAAGAGTGAAGGTGTACTCATATTAGTGGATATAATTATTATTGTAGCATAGTACAGTAGAGATGCCTCGGTAACAGTAATCTTTCTTTCAACTCCCCTGTTATAACTCTTGATCACTACTAGACATGACTGTAAAATCTATAATTTATTTGTGGTTTACTATTTCTATAAAACATATATTAAGTTCTGCATCACCTTTTCTTTCTGACCCAAGTTTTCTATTATCAGCTGGTTTGTTTCATTTTTTAAAAAACATTTCTACACATTATTCTTGACTCTTACTGCAGTATCAATAGTGTCTCAAAATCTTTTCTATCTCCCCTCACTTATTCCTAAATACAAAATATTAATACAGACTTGTCTTAAATTTCTCCGTTTTTGTAATATAAAAGACGTCTCTTGTTCCTTTCTTTGTGTATAATGATACCATCATTTACATTAATCTCTTGCACTCTTGTGGTACAGTAACTGACATACAATATAGAGCAAAGCTGCTTCCTTTACAATTTATTGGTGGCGCTTTCGCAAGCGGGCCGGCATTGGTAATCATTCTTTATGATTGATTCCACGTTCATATTCTTTCTGGTTTCTTCTACCCATTTAGTAGTTGCTTTTAATTTTATGATATAGTTAAAGATTTTCTTTGTTAGTAGACTCTTGTTCATTGTTGTGAGGAACCCAAAACACTTCAGTGTCCTCTTACGGATGGTGTCTGTGATCTTCTCTCTGTATAGATCATTTCTCCTCTTCCTTCATGTATCATCTTGAGAAAGATCTTTCTTTCTTTCTTTCTTTCGTTTTCTATCCAGCCATAAATCGTAAATGGTACCACTGAGCTCGATAACTGCAGTCGCTTAAGTGCGGCCAGTATCCAGTAATCGGGAAATAGTGGGTTCGAACCCCACTGTCGGCAGCCCTGAAGATGGTTTTCCGTGGTTTCCAATTTTCACACCAAGCAAATGCTGAGGCTGTACTTTAATTAAGGCCACGGCCGCTTCCTTCCCATTCTTAGGCCTTCCCTATCACATCGTTGCCATAAGACCAATATGTGTCAGTGTGACGTAAAGCAAAAAAAAAAGAAAGAAATGGTACCATGCTGCCAATGGTGTCAGAATTACAAATGTTACAATCCTCATATTCACATCATTACATGCATGCAAACATATATCCAGTTATGAAATTACTGTAGTTAACTTAATTCTTTTTAAACATTCTCCTCAATCATCAATCAGTCACTACTGTTCTGCATTTAGGGCAGTCACCCAGGTGGCAGATTCCCTAGCTGTTGTTTGCCTAGCCTTTTCTTAAATGATTGCAAAGAAATTGGAAAATTATTGAACATTTCCCTTGGTAAGTTATTCCAATCCCTAACTCCCCTTCCTATAAAGAAATATTTGCCCCAATTTGTCCTCTTGAATTCCAACTTTATCTTCATATTGTGATCTTTCCTACTTTTAAAGACACCACTCAAACTTATTCGTCTACTGATGCCCTCCCACGCCATCTCTCCACTGACAGCTCGGAACATACCACTTAATAATACCAATATAAATGGTCCGTTATTGGATATTATAAATTTTCAGCTAACTCATTCCTGGTTGACAGCGTTTCACCCCCGTGTGCTAGGCTGGGCTCGTCAGTTGGTACCTAGCACACCTACCAAGACGCTGGCTAGTGCATACCGTGGAGGCCACTGCGTAGGCTAATTGTAGCCACCGGCAGTGCCAATGCACTATGAGACACCCTGTCTCACTACCAAAAATTGATGCCTGCCTGGCCATCAGATGATATAGATGTTGATTCCCATAGGGAATCTGAAATATTTGTTCTGAATCTGCCACCTGGGTGACTGCCCTAAATGTTCCACGGTATGCACTAGCCAGCGTCTTGGTAGGTGTGCTAGGTACCAACTGACAAGCCCAGCCTAGCACACGGGGGCGAAACGCTGGCAACCAGGAGTGAGTTAGCTGGAAAATTTATAACGTCCAATAACGGATCATTTATATTGGTATTATAAATTTACTCATTCGGAACAAATATTTCAGATTCCCTATGGGAATCAACATCTATATCAACATACCACTTAGTCAAACAGCTCGTCTTTCTCCCAAGTCTTCCCAGCCCAAACTTTGCAACATTTTTGTAACGCTACTCTTTTGTCAAAAATCACCCAGAACAAATTGAGCTGCTTTTCTTTGGATTTTTTTCCAGTTCCTGAATCAAGTAATCCTGGTGAGGGTCCCATACACTGGAACTGGGGTCTCACTGGAGACAAATATGCTCTCTCCTTTACATCCTTACTACAACCCTTAAATACCCTCATAACTATGTGCAGAGGTCTGTACTCTATTTACAATCATATTTATGTGATTAGCCCAATGAAGATCTTTCCTTATATTAATAACTAGGTATTTACAAGATCCCCAAAGGGAACTTTCACCCCATCAACACAGTAATTAAAACTGAAAGGACTTTTCCTGTTTGTAAAATTCACAACCTGACTTTTATCCCCGTTTATAATCATACCATTGTCTACTGTCCATCTCACAACATTATCGAGGTCATTTTGCAGTTGCTCACAATCTTGTAACTTATTTATTACTCTGTACAGAATAACATCATCTCTGATTCCACTTCTTTACACATATCATTGATATATATAAGAAAACATAAAGGTCCAGTAATACTGCCTTGAGGAATTCCCCTCTTAATTATTACAGGGACAGATAAAGCTTCACCCACTCTAATCATCTGAGTTCTATTTTCTAGAAACAGAGCCACCCATTCAGTCACTCTTTTGTCAAGTCCAATTGCACTCATTTTTGCCAGTAGTCTCCCGTTATCTACCCTATCAAATGCCTTAGACAGGTCAATCGCGATACAGTCCATTTGACCTCCTGAATCCAGGATATGTGCTATATCTTGCTAGAATCCTACAAGTTGGGCTTCATTGGAATAACCTTTCCTAAACCCAAATTGCCTTCTATTAAACCAGTTATTAATTTCGCAAACATGTCTTATATAATCAGAAAGAATGCTTTCCCAAAGCTTACGTACAATGCATGTCAAACTGACTGACCTGTAATTTTCAGCTTTGTCTATCGCCCTTTCCTTTATATACAGGGGCTACTATAGCAGCTCTCCTTCATTTGGTAAAGTTCCTTCATGCAAACAATAATCAAACAAGTACTTCAGATATGGTACTATATCCCAACCCATTGTCTTTAGTATATCCCCCGAAACCGTATCAATTCCAGCTGCTTTTCTAGTTTTCAACTTTTGTATCTTACTGTAAATGTCATTGCTTTCATAGGTAAATTTTAATACTTCTTTAGTATTAGTCACCTCCTCTATCTGGACATTATCCTTGTAACCAACTATTTTTACATACGGTTGACTGAATACCTCTGCCTTTTGAAGATCCTCGCATACACACTCCCCTGGTTCATTAATGATTCCTGGAATGTCCTTCTTGGAACCTGTTTTTGCCTTAAAGTACCTATACATACTCTTCCAATTTTTCACTAAAATTTGTATGGCATCCAATTATGCTTGCCATCATGTTATCCTTAGCTGCCTTCTTTGCTAGATTCAATTTCCCAAGTGCCTTCAATTTCTCCTTACTTCCACAGCCATTTCTAACTCTTATTTCTTTCCAGTCTGCACCTCCTTCTTAGTCTCTTTACTTCCCTGTTATAATATAGTGGATCTTTACCATTCCTTACCACCTTTAAAGGTACAAACCTATTTTCACATTCCTCAACAATTGCTTTAAACCCATCCCAGAGTCTGTTTACATTTTTATTTACAGTTTTCCACCGATCATAGTTACTTATTAAAAACTCCCTCATGCCTGTTTTATCAGCCATATGGTACAGCCTAATAGTCCTAATTTTAATATCTTCCTTACCGGGCGAGTTGGCCGTGGGCGTTGAGGCGCGCGGCTGTGAGCTTGCATCCGGGAGATAGTAGGTTCGAATCCCACTATCGGCAGCCCTGAAGATGGTTTTCCGTGGTTTCCCATTTTCACACCAGGCAAATGCTGGGGCTGTACCTTAATTACGGCCACGGCCGCTTCCTTCCAACTCCTAGGCCTTTCCTATCCCATCATCGCCAGAAGACCTATCTGTGTCGGAGCGACGTAAAGCCCCTAGCAAAAAAAAAAAAAATCTTCCTTTCTTTCACATTTATTTTTAATTACCACAAAAACAGCTTCATGATCACTAATACCATCTATTAGGTACTTCGGTTTCTCTATAGAGCTCATCTGGTTTTACCAGCACCACATCCAGAATATTCTTCCCTCCGTTTGGTTCCATCACTTTCTGATTCAGGTGCCCTTCCCATATTAAATTTGCCATTTGTTGGTCATGCTTCCTGTCGTTCGCATTACCTTCCCAATTGACATTTGGTAAATAGAGATCACCCGCTACAATCAAGTTCCTTTCCTTATTTCTCACATAGCTGATTATCATATCAAATAAATCTGAATCAGCATCTGTGCTACCCTTTCCTGGTCTGTATACTCCAAAGACATCAAGTTGCCTATTATCTTTAGAGATGAGCCTCACCCCTAGAATTTCTTGTTTTTCATCTTTTACTTTTTTGTAGCTTACAAATTCTTCTTTCACCAGAATGAATACTCCCCCTCCTATCATTCCTATCCTATCTCTACGATACACCCTCCAGTTCCGTGAGAGAATTTCTGCATCCATTATATAATTTCTCAGCCATGATTCAACTCCTATTACAATATCTGGTAAGTATATATCTATTAAATTACTTAATTCTATTCCTTTCTTCACAATACTTGTACAGTTGAGCACTAACAGTTTTATGTCATCCCTACTTGATTTCCAGTTCCCTGTTCCCTTAACACCGCTCCCTACGCCACCCTGTTTCCCTGAATGTACCTCCCTATAACCCTTCTAAACAGATTTCCTAACTTATATGTACCACTGCGGTTTAAGTGAAGGCCATCTGAGCGCAGATCTCTATCTCCTACCCACCCATTAGGATCTAGAAATCTCACTCCCAGTTTCCCACATACCCACTCCATAGTCTCATTTAAATCCCCAATCACCTTCCGGTCGGTATCCTCCTACACAATATTCCACTGATAACAATCTCCGCTTCCTTAAAATTCACCCGTGCTGCATTTACCAGGTCCCACACATCCCCAACTATGTTTGTACTTATACCTGCATGTCTTACGTTGTTAGTACTAACGTGAAACACTATCACCTTCTCCTTTTCCTCCTTCTCTTCTACTTTCCTCAACATCTGCCTTAACCTAATTCCTGGATAGCACTCTACCCTGGTACCCTTTCCTCCACACACTTTCCCGACATGTCTAACGTTAGAATCCCCCATGACCAGAGCCTCAACCCTACCCACCTCATTTGATTCCCTCCCCTCCTGGTCAGTCCTATCTTTCCTGACAGCTGCAGAAGCTACTTCCTCCTCCCTTTTCTCCATCCCATGACCCTGTTCCACCTGTCTTTTCCTATCCACTACTTCACATTTCCCTTTCCTACCTCTTCCCTTTCTCCTTCTTCCACACTTCTCGGCAACAGTTCCCTATTTCTCATCTTCCCTCGGTTGTTGAACCTGCAGTGACTCGTACCGTTTTCTTACCGACACCTGTCCTGAATTCTGATCCTGAATGGAGCCCTTAGCCTGCAATTTCCTTCCCCTGAAAACATTAAACCACCTGTCTTCTACAATTCCCCCCTTTCCTTCCCATCCCTCTATTACACCTACTGTATCCTGTACATTATTTGAGGGAGGCCTACTTTCCTTCCTGTCCTCTAAGAGAATCCTAATTATCTCCCTCAAGCTCTCCAACTCCTCCCTCATACTCCTTAATGCCTGGCCACACCCACAGTTCCTACACTTCGTCTCTGTAGCCATTCTTTACTAAATAATGAAAAGAAAAGGAAAAATAAGATAACTTCTTCTGTGCAAAATAAAAACGAAAGGAAATATTGTCTAGGTTAGTTCACAAAAATCACACGACAGTAAGCTAATTAATATAGGCTGCTGCTACTACACTACAATACTACTTAATTGTATGAATTTTTATTCCTACAACACACTAAACAGGATGAAAATTGCTGTTAATTACTGGAAACAGAGTATAATACACAAGAATTACACCATTCTTCTTAACTGCAGCTAAGTCTACCCTAATTACAACAGAATTCTAGTAAGAGAGTTACTACAGATACCACGGAAAGGGTACTATACTACACAAATATTTCACAGTAATAGAATAAACACACTATTTTCTAGTAAGAGATTATAATACACTGCAATGATTTTAAACTATGTTCAGACTAAGTACAGATACTACAGTACACTACAATAATTTTAAACTACGTTCAGACGCATTCTTATTACAACAGGTTATGTTACTAAGCACAAATAGAAAAGAAAATTACCATTAAAGTTTGAAATTCGCAAAATTACTTATAGAATGGGCACTCTAATTTCTAATACGTTACTATACTACACTACAGTTATGTTGAAACTACGTTTAATGTTTAAACTACGTTCTACTTCATCCTCTGTATAGAAAGTGTTGTAGTTATCAGTTACTACTTACTTGGTACATTTGTAATAAACTTTACTTTTAATATGTTTCGCCAGATAATATTTTGAATTGTCTTATACTAGATTTGAGAGGTTCTTGTCTGTTCGCTCATGGTTTTCATATGAAAATTAAATTTATTCAGTGTGTTGTAATGTCACAATTTATTTTTTAACATTTAGGTATTGAGAACATATTCTGGCTGTTCAATAATCCAACACGTCCAGTAATCCAGCTTTTGTTTGTTTTACTAGCTTACATCTGGATTTGAATTTTGTTATGGAAGAAATTACCGTGCAAGGAAAAGCAATCAAAATATCTTCGTAAAGAAACACAATACAATTGACAACTTTCTTGCTGAAAATAATGAGTAGCCTATTTTCCTTTCTAAAAAAAAAAAAATGCCAGGCTGAGTGACTCAGATGGTTGAGGCGCTGGCCTTCTGACCCCAACTTGGCAGGTTCGATCCTTGAAGATGCTCAAATGTCAGCCTCGTGTTGATAGATTTACTGGCATGTTATAGAACTTCTGCGAGACTACATTCCGGCACCTTGGCGTCTCCAAAAACCGTAAAATTAGTTAGGCGGATGTAAAGCCAATAAAATTAATTAATTACTTTCTTAAAATACATGGTGCAATGTTGTGTTTATTCCAATGTTTTATAAGTGCTGTCAGTTGAAGTGTGTATTTTTGATATGACCCTAAATACAGTATTGCCGATGAGTACATAACATTCAGTACTGACGAAGTAAGCATAAATTAACCTCTGTGAATAGCCTGTTTACAACCATTTTTTCCCCTCTATTAAACCAGGGCCTATAAATCCCAATAATCCAGCTTTTCCAGTAATCCAACATCTCTCCGATTCCCAGGGGATGGTATTACTGAGATTGTACTGTACTAGCTCATTTTAACTAAGAACAAGGTTTCCATTATAGATATACAGGAAAGTGGCAGTATGGCAGTCATAACCTTTGTATCTTACTAGCAATCCAGGTAGGATGAGGTTGTCCTTTGGAATACTGGCCTACATGTTTGACGTCTTCAATCCTCTTTTTAAGATCCTTATTACTCTTTTCTGGATCTTAAATGTATTGTCAAAACCAGGAGAGTTGCCCAAGAAAATTATTCCTTATTTTAAGATTGTGTATAAATTGACATACCTAACTCCAATTTCTTCTTTTGATTGGGCCTTCTTGGGTCCATGCTTGTTCAACAATTGGGCTTTGATCTTTGCCCACTGTTGTTGCATCTTCTGCCAGTGTTGGTCCTTTCTGTCCTCTGTCGAAGGGAAACCGTACCTTTCTTCTTCAGAAGTTTTTCTTAAAAGCCATGGACTGCTTCAGGATCTGTCTCGCACACTGTTTTGTAAATCTGTCATCAGTCCTTTAATGTCCCCCTCTTTCTCTATCATCCAGTTGGGACGGACTTTCTTGTGGCCAATTGGTCAGTCCGTTGCGAGACGGTATTGCTACCGGCCGAGTTGGCCGCGCGGTTAGGGGAGCGCAGCTGAGAGCTTGCATCCGGGAGATAGTGGGTTCAAGCCCCACTGTCAGCAGCCCTGAAGATGGTTTTCTATGGTTTCCCATTTTCACACTAGCAAATGCTGGGTCTGTACCTTAAGGCCATGGCCGCTTCCTTTCCACTCCTAGATCTTTCCTATCCCACCATCGCCATAAGACCTATCTCTGTCTGTGCGACATAAAACAAATTGAAAAAAAAATTCCTACATTACGATAGAAAGCTGCCCTCATTTTCCTTAATGGTCAGACCATCTTCCTGTTTGAGAATAGAGCTCTGAATCGTCATCTCTGGTATTCCACATCTTCAGTACTGTGCGTTGGATCTATCCGAGAATTCTTCTCCAGCTCTTACTTCCAGTTTTTCAATCAAGCCTTTTCTATTTGACACACTCCAGGACATGGAGGACTCCAGATAAATGTCTTGTGTAGTGTTTCAGCTTCAGATTATGTAACAGGCATCCCTTGTTGAAGGTGTTTTGATACAGTCAAGTAGGCCAGTTCCACTTTGCTAACTCTTGCAGAGAGAGCTGCTTTGCCTGATGTATCTCTACTCGATTTTATCCTGTTCTAATGGCATCTCTCTGTAAGCCACTGTGAGGTTGGTAAAGTACTGTTTTCTCCAGTGACACTTGGATTTCCACTTTGGCAGTCTGTCTTCTGAAATAGTTGACCTGGATCACTGCTATTTCCAGTGATTCATTGATTGTTGCCACACTACAAAGCAAAGAAATACATGTTTTGTTTTACAGGAACCTCGTCAGGACAGACTGAAAAGCTTTAAAGTTGTATTGTTATTCATAAATTGAGCTGTTGTTTTGTATCGGATGATGTGGAGAAGTTTGTAGATTAATTCTTGTCTCCATACAGTATCATACACAACTGTTAGATCCACAAATGCTGCTGAAGTTTTGAGGCCTCTTTGGAAACCTGCTTCATTATGAGTTGTCAATACGAGGACTTGATCCATGCAGCTGCGCTGACATTTGAAACCAGCTTGTTCTATCGGAATATGCTGAAGTGCTTTCAAACCAGTTCTGTTATAGTGAAGCCTTTCCAAAAGTTTATAGCATGCACTCAGCAGTGTTATTGGGTGGTAACTTTCCAGCTGTTATTTGGCTTTGCTGGTTTCAAAATTACAATTATCTTGGCTCTCTTGAAATCAGGCTGAAGAATGCCCCTAAGTAGGATTTTGGAGAAGGAACATGCTAACCATTTCTAAATGTTTGTGGCTCAGATGATAATAATAATAATAATAATAAGAGAACTCAAGGTGAATACCATCAAATCCTGGGGCTTTCCTTCTTAAGGCAAGGTCAGTATCTTCCAAAAGGGGTAGCAAAAGAAGAGTTGGAGGGACTTCCTGTTTTCAACCATTTCACGTTTCTCTATCATCCATGTATGTCCTTTATTATTTCATGCTCTTAAAACTGAGGCTGTGAGAGGTGCAATTTGATTAAGAGAAACTGTAGTAAGTTCTCCTTCATTAGACCAAATATTGCTTGCCTTAGTACTGGCTAACTGATGAACAATTATACATGCAAAAAATTTTGAGCCATACATTGGTGGCAGTGAAATTGGGAATGCCAAATTCAGCAACAAATTGTAATGCTCTTTCTCTTTTATTAATGGTTCAAGCAACAAAACTCTCAAATATCACCATACGTTTTCTGCTGATTCCTCTTCATATCACAATATCAGAATTCTCTTCACTTAATAAACTTCCCTCACTTTTGAAATTGATTGGTCTATATTTTCCACTTTCACTTTTGTAAGTAGGCTGAATGTCCTTGCACTCCACAAGATGGTGAGGTCTGTTCAGACATAACTCCAAGAGATATGAGCTGTATATTCTTCCCCCCTCCCCCCGTACCAATCTTAAATCTCTGATAGGGCCAGGAATTGAACCCGTACTTCTGGGGACAGCAGCTGATAACGCTAACCATTACACCATGAAGGCCCTTCATTTTCCATGTAGGCCTTATTAAAGATGAATGTGTTTTGCTGAATTATTGTTTGGTTGTCCAGTCTACATAATTAATAAAACAATATTGACTGTTGTTGAGACAGTTCAAATACAAACTACTACTACTACTACTACTACTACTACTACTAAAGAACATTATTGTTAAAAACATCTAAGCTCCTATGCTTTTTCAGTCATGAAATT
The DNA here is from genome assembly GCF_040414725.1 of Anabrus simplex. Classification (NCBI taxonomy): domain Eukaryota; kingdom Metazoa; phylum Arthropoda; class Insecta; order Orthoptera; family Tettigoniidae; genus Anabrus; species Anabrus simplex. Next base: position 467,003,979 of record NC_090267.1, read on the forward strand.
ACCAGCGTTTCGCCCCCGTGTAGCAGTAGGCTCATCAGTTGGATTACTACACCTTTCCAATATGCTGGCATTATTGTTGTTTCTGAAATATACTTTTGGAATATTATGCTGTTAATGCTGTACTACATTAAGTCTGAAATATATTTAGCTGTGTGAGCTAATTTATTGATATTACATTAAAATATCAACTGTTAGAAAAGGAAAAAACATTGCCTATAACTCATTGTTGCTTCCTGACAAGCCTAAGGTGAACTGATAGTTCCAGTGTACCCAACAGTGAACCCCCTGAGGATGGTGGGAGTTGAATAACATGCACAGTATCCCCTGCCTGTCGTAAGAGGTGACTGAAAGGGGCCCTGTGGGCTCTTGCCATGGGAATATGGGTTGGCAACCGTGGGGTCCTTAGTTGAGGTCCTGGCATTACTTCCACTTACTTATGCCAGGCTCCTCACTTTCATTTATCCATCCAACCTCTGCATCCCTTGTTCTTGTTCTTTTCTGACCCTGACAGTAGGGAGTCTTTCATTTTCATGGCCATCACGGTCCTTGTCTTTATTTGGCCGATACCTTCATTTGTCGAAGTGTTGAATTCCTTCAATTCTCTCTCTTATTAGTGTTAATAGATGGTGGTTCCCTAGTTGTACTTCCTTTTAAAACAATAATCATCACCACCACTTACCCAACATTGAGGCAAAGTTCAAATAATTACTAAAGTAAAAATCTCTCTCTGGAGCTTCAAATATAGATATCTTCCCATGGAAACTATGAGCCTGTTATTACCAAAGTAAAATTACCTTATCATGGAAATGAAATATGAAATATCGTATGGCTTTTAGTGCCGGGATATCCCAGGACGGGTTCGGCTCGCCAGGTGCAGGTCTTTCTATTTGACGCCCGTAGGCGACCCGCGCGTCGTGATGAGGATGAAATGATGATGAAGACAACACATACACCCAGCCCCCGTGCCATGGAATTAACCAATTAAGGTTAAAATCCCCGACCCGGCCGGGAATCGAACCCGGGACCCTTTGAACCGAAGGCCAGTACGCTGACCGTTCAGCCAACGAGTCACCTTACCATGGAAACTGAGCCTGGAAGAGCCAGGCATAATCTGTATGGGTAAACTGAAGGGCTATAGGTCTAGTTCTCAGAATGTGATCTAACTAGAAGAAAACCAATCCATAATTCAAGGTAGTGAAATAAAGAAATAGGTCTGAGAGTATCACAAATAAAAAAAATAGGAGACTGAATTCTCTGCATAATGTAGATAAATAATAAAAATAAATAACAAAGCAAATTAATCATCCCCCTTATATATCTTGTGGATTGTAGTCGAGATTTTAATGACTATGTCCTGCATAATCATTATCAGTAGTATTATTGTATTTTAAGTACTGAGACTTCGTAATTTTGATTGCTTCTAATCACCAATTTGGTGATCTGCTGGTTACAAGAAGCATTACTGTATTCTATACTGTCATGTTGGCGCACTTTTCAAGTTTTCTCATTAACATTGTCAGTAGAGCCTGTCCTAATATGATAACAGTATTGTTTTAGTAGGGTGTGTTCTTTTGGCTCAGACCTAGTAAATTTCTTTGATAGTGAAGCAGTGTTATACTGTATGCTGGAGAGAATATCCAGAACACTTTAGCTAGACAATTGCAAATTAGAGATAAAAGTACTAAGATTTTAAAGTTATATTTTTCAAGAGAAAAATTTAACATTACATTTTAACAAACTTGTCTGACTGAATAATAGAAAAATGTAGTCTTTAAACTGATTTGTGCTCCTTATGTGATATAAGTAAAGAACTGGAATCGGAATAAGGCTCTTTGCGGATGATGCTATTCTGTATAGAGTAATAAATAAGTTACCGGTACAAGATTGTGAGAAACTGCAAAATGACCTCGATAATGTTGTGAGATGGACAGTAGGCAATGGTATGATGGTAAACAGGGTTAAAAGTCAGGTTGTGAGTTTCACAAATAGAAGTCGATGGGGATCATTGTAAGTACCTAGGTGTTAATATAAGGAAAGATCATTGGGGTAATCACATAAATAGGACTGTAAATAAAGGGTACAGATCTCTGCACATGGTTATGAGGGTATTTTAAGGGTTGTAGAAAGGATGTAAAAGAGGGCATACAAGTCTGGGGTAAGATCCCAACTAGAGTATGGTTCCAGTGTATGGGACCCTCACCAGGAATACTTGATTCAAGAACTGGAAAAAATCCAAAGAAAAACAGCTCTATTTGTTCTGGGTGATTTCCAATAAAAGAGTAGCGTTATAAAAATGTTGCAAAGTTTGGGCTGGGAAGACTTGGGAGAAAGACGATGAGCGGCTCGACTAAGTGGTATGTTGCATAAAACTATTTTCATGTTTTTTACCTGTATTGAACTTAATACTAATTGTTACAATTCTTGTTTTTTCACCTAATTTAATACATAAAATTTTTATTACAATACAACACTAACAGGGGCATGTTTCGGTTGTTATATCGAGCATCTTCAGCCTCATTTGAACAAATATCTCAAGGTTAAGTCTTTACATTGAACCTTCTTATAGTTAATTTGTTCGTCAAAATTGTTTTACACCAATAAAATACTACCACTAGTTAACACATAATTAAAAGGAATTAACAATTTACTGATATCCAAGTCATAGTAATGTTCTAAACATCTGTAAGATTTGGCTAAAAGTCGCACTAGTTCCCAGTTTTTACTAACACTATTTAGTGCCAAGGTATTTTTCTAAGTTTAAATGTCCTATTTGAAATTAATGATGGTAGAGAATTAAACTTGCAATGTTTTTCTCCTTCATTGTACTTTCAGTTTAGTTGAGAAACCACTACATCATTAAAAGATTGTGCATTGAAGGTTTGTGGTCTGCGGGAAACATCATACTAGTATTGCCATTAATGCTTTCACAGGCCGTACTTATAGACATGATACTGTATAGGCTTTTGGGCTTATGCTGTGTCAAGAAAATAAGGTGAAATTCTTAACGTTTCACAGAAAACTTATAAATAATAAGAAAACTGTGCTCTGCGACCTCAGAAGTAATCTCGACTGACCACGAGAAAGGCTTCTTAAACAATGACATTTTGAAATTTGGACATTATAATAGAAGTGGAAATGGTACGTTCATTTGTCACTAGATGGCCCCCAGGACGTGGCACAAAGCTAGCGTTCGAAGCGGAAGCTGACCGAACAGGCTTCACATAACATGTTTGCGTAACATATGACATAGACAGATGTATGATATAGACACAAGCCTGGAATGAAACATCTGGCGTCGAGGAACGTACGAATTTGGAAAACACCGAAACGAAATAACAAAAGTGAAGGGGACAGGGAAGGGAACTACCTATGTAAATTCTTAATGGCTGGCAACCAGGTATTACTTAACTGATAGCCGGTGTCCCTGTTGAAATTGTAAGGATTTCTATGTATTTCCACAGCTTCCCGTATAATCCTGGACCTGTAGTGGCTAGTGTGGGTAAGAGCTCGAGCATCTTGGAACATGACATCGTGTCCAGACGATAGACCATGCTCAGCTATTGCCGATTCGTCAGGTTGGTTGAGACGAATATTACGTTCATGTTCTTTAATACGGGTAGCAATGGACCGGCATATTTGGCCGGTGTATACCTTACCGCATGTACAGGGAATTTTGTATACCCCAGGATGTAAAGGGGGGGGGGGGGGACAATATGTCCTTGGTTTTACGCAGACTGTGAGCAGTTTTAGTGGTGGTGCCAAAAACAGTTTTTATATTGTGTTTGCAGAGGACCTTGGCAATTTGATCTGTGGTGTTGTGAATGCAAGGCAAATAGGCAGTTCCCTTCACTTCTTCCTTCTGTGAGCTTTGCTTGGTCATTTCTCTGGGATGTAGGGCTTTATGAATCTGTAAATCGCTGTAATCATTACCCCTGAACGCGATTTTGAGCGTGTCCATCTCCGCCTAGATATGTGATGGCTCACAAATTCGTCTCACCCTCTTGGTGAGTGTCGTGAGAATGCCTTGTTTTTGTTCTGGATGTTGGTGAGAATCTGCATGAAGATAGCGATTTGTGTGGGTTAGGCTTACGATAGACGGTATGTCCTAAGGAGCCGTCCGGTTTCTTGCTTACTAGAACATCCAAGAAAGGAAGGCATCCGTCCGACTCCATCTCCATAGTGAATTTTATTGACGGATGTTGCTGATTTAGGTGGTTTAGAAATAGGTGAAGTTTCTCAGGACCTTCTGTCCAGACCACAAATGCATCATCAACATACCTCCACCATATCATAGGCTTGACGGGCGCTGAAGCAATAGCCTCTTCCTCAAAATGCTCCATAAAGAAATTAGCCACTACGGGCGAAAGTGGAATTCCCATAGCCACTCTGTCCGTCTGTTCGTAAAAATTCCCACCCCACAAGAAATAGCCGGACGTCATGCAGTGGTAAAATAGCTTAGTAATGTCCTCAGGGAACAGGACTCCACATCGAAACTCGCCAAAAGTGCATTAGGCACTAACAATAGGTCTGAGGGGGGGCATCTTTTTTATGGATCTTAGGCAGTCCATATAATCTAGGTGGCACTACATCCCCCGGGGACAGATGTTTAGCCTCCTCTTTTGGAATTGAAGATTGCTTTAAGAGCTTCACGGTGGCGTTGGACACACGAGTGGTGGGATCACGTGAGCTCTGTCTCTGACAATATAGCGGAGATCTTATTCTGGTACTTGTCAGTGTCCATAACCACTGTCGCATTCCCTTACAGCTCACGGTGCGTAATTTCAGGAATCTAGTCGGCCAGAAATCATATCTTGGAAACTAATGGACCAATTTACATAAAATTTAGTATGTAGGCCTAACTGCTATTATTGGAGATAATTGTGTGGTCAATCAAGTGCAAAGAACAAATTACTATGCCAGGAATAGAATTGGTAATCTTTGTAATTTTAATCATTTTTCGTTATAGCTTTAAGAAATTAAATAGATGTTAATAGTGGGACATTCTGTTTAGAATGTTTAAAAACAGATACAGGAATACATGTACTTGCCAAACAATTTATTCATTAGATGCAGTTACATCAGAATCGCTATCGTCACTGTCATTATCTCCTTCAGCAGAACCCGATACAGGATGTTCAGACAGTAAGGTGAGTACTTCTTGTGAAAGCGGAATCAACTTCCTCCTGCTTGATTTCTGTAAGCTGGTAATATAAGGGTCCGATGATATAAGCGCAGTCTATGGAAAAGGTCAGTATTTGTGTCTTTCTGGAAGGTTTCCTATTATCTTTATTCCTGGTCTCCTGGGCTTTCTCTGAGAGTTGTCCAATAGGTATAATACAGTGCGTAATGACCTCCTCTCCATGACCCAAGAGTTTGTGAAAGTTACTGGCATGTAGTACGATTTGTATTTTTGTAAGTACAATTGTATAGTTTCCTTTGCGTACATACCAAATGTCACTTTATCAATGGCATACCCACATGAAAGATTTTCTACTATGGCACGTAGATGGTTTATTAAATTTATATCTACTCCAGAAATATCCATAGAAGTGGAAGCCTCTCTGAAGAATCTTCTAGCGGTTTCCATCATTGGTATTGCCAGCACTTTGCTTCGGATATCAACCAATAGACGCGTTTCCTCCCTGAACTTATGTAGTGAAGTCATTTGCAGTATTTATTCATTACGTTTGTATTTTAGGCTTTAAATCAGTATGTAAATATATTGTGTTGAATGAGAGTTGTGCAATAAGCGTACGTGTGTGATTTATTTCTTTAACATTAATACTGTGATCTTTTGTAGTCATCTGCAGTATTTATTTGTTGCATTTGTTTTCTAGCTTTTATTATCTGGATAAATTTATTAAATGCAATTAAATACATCCCCCACCCCTCGAGCCCATATAATTGTCTATTTTCTCTCGCAGTTTGCCTTATATTTCAGTTTCTTATGTGCTGTAGTTTACCTCTGATTCTGTACAAACCGAAAGTGGCCCCTGTAAATCCCACGTCCCCTACAGTTCAGAAAAATAATTTGTAGCTTAGTTTCTTCAGCCTTTTGTCTTGAACTTACGTACTGAATTTCACAAATTTATGTGCTGCCATTTTCCTGTGATGGCGTTGAGCGGAGCCGTTCGAAATGGCAACCCTGTAGTCATAAGAGCAATACTGTTTTCTTAACATGGAATGAGCTAAAATACTGGCAGGCTTTTCCTGACATTGTTGTGATGCACTTCCTTCTGCAAGGCTCATTCTCTGGTCGAACCGACTTTTATTGTACTTCAGCAATTTGTCCCTTTTTCTACCATATTTTGTTCAGTGTGATAGAATTTTAGCGCACAAAATACTGACAGATTTCCTTATTGACTTGGATATATCTTCGGAGCAATCCTCAAAGCCTAAATGTTCAATTACAACATTCGCAATATCATCGTTCCGCTTATATTCCCTGCTGTTCCTCAACAGCTCGAAAACCAACCTCCGGGTTACAGAGTACATGGCTTCCGAAAAAAATTAATTACTCTCTCATGGTCGCGCCTGGTCGCAGCAAAAAGTCAGTTTTCTATTCATGAAAGTATAGATAACTCATCCAAAAGACTTTCATTGCGGAAATCAAAGGCAATCCATTTTGAAAGTCAGCTCAAATTTATAAAATTAGATAGCGCTTGGACACCGTGTACCTGAATTTTAAGTGCATATTTCGAACAACAGTATCGTAAATTTTCAGAAAATGCTACATACTAAATAAAAATACATATGTTCATCTAATATAATCACATTGCAAGCTAAAGAAATATTTAGTTTTGACGTCCTTACTGAGCCCTCGCATAATAATAACTGCGCGCTCGCCTCGCCAGAATATGATGCCCTAATGGAGGAGAGCCACTTTAGTCCTTCGGTGAGATTAGATAACCAGACAGCGTGACTTTTCAATACTTGATTCCTGTACCCAAGAGTCTTATAAACACGACTGAGAGAAAATGTGCACCAAAGACAAGGGTTGAAAATATTATTTTTGGCCGGCTGGATGCTAGAAATTACCCACTGTACAGCTGAGAGAATGGTCAGTTCAGAATCATCTCTAAGTTCCTTCAGAGCTCTGGTTGCCAGCCATTAAGAATTTATGTAGGTAGTTCCCTTCCCTGTCCCCTTCACTATTGTTATTTCGTCTGTGTTTTCCAAATTCGTACGTTCCTTGTCGCCAGATGTTTCATTCCAGGCTTGTGTCTATATCACACATGTCTATGTCATATGTTAAGCAAACACGTTATGTGAACTGCTTAGTCCGATTGTGATGGTTCGGTCAGCTTCCGCTTCGAACGCTAGCTTTGTGCCACGTCCTGGGGGCCATCTGGTGATGAATGAACATACCATTTCCACTTCTATTATAATGTCCAAATTTCAAAGTGTCATTGTTTAAGAAGCCTTTGTCGTGGTCAGACGGGATTTTTTCTGAGGACGCAGAGCACAGTTTTCTGCGAAACATTAAGAATTTCACCTTATTTTCTTGACACGGCATAAGCCCAAAAGCCTATACAGTATCATGTGTATCATACTAGTAGTCGTCACTGATCCTTATCTGGTTTGAGTCAGCCTATTTTTACACTGATCCGTTTGTTATTGAAGCGTGGTTAAAAGAGACACCAATAAATGATACTTAGTTGCTGGTGTATTGTTTTACTGCAACATTTGTGGATGAATGTGTCTGTAACAAAAGAATATTATGAGGGTGTTGTTTGTAGTTATGAGAAATTCTTGTGGTTGAAATTTCACTTACGCTTTAGTGCCTAGCTGTGCTTTTTGCAGTACTGAGACTATTTGTTATCATGTTGCTGCTTCTTGTGTTATATGCATGGGGCAGGTGTGATGGAGGGCGAGTAGGAGGCGTAGGGGAAGGACCTGTGGGCAGGATGTTGGATACTGACCTAACTTGTGGTAGGGTGTCTCTGTGTTTTTGAGGTGGGATTTGTGTTTGTTTAAAATCTATCCTTAAAAATTCTAATTATTTAAAGAATAAGAACAACAGAAACAAATCATACACACATACATAGAGAAATGATGAAACATACATACATACATACATTCAGAAATGATGAAAAATTAAAAAGGGCATTTCCTTGTTTCTGTGGACATGACTTAAATTCTGAGAGGTCTATGCTGAATCACCGTTGAGGAGTGGGACAATCTGGACTGACAGTGACTTGATGAACTCTGTTTCAGGCTGACATTACTGTATGGTAAAGAAAAGTGGGTGAAATCAGTATATCTTACTCATCAGCTGGAGATGGCATTGTCTCGTGAAAATAATTGCTGATAAAAAAAGGAGATAAAGGCTGAGTTGGAAATTGGGTGAAGCTGGCTTTGGTGATAGGGATATGCAAGATGAATGGAGGAGGACAAGTTATCTAGGAGAATAACACTTGATCAAGGAGAGTAAGAAAAGCTGTGAAGGACATAGCTAGTGATTGTTGGACTATGGATTTCAAGGTAAAATGTGTAGAACTAAACAACGCCAGTATGTTAATGGCAAATAGAGGATTATGGAGATTCTTATTATTCAAAGGCTGAACGCTGGCAGGTATAACAGTTTATAATGGATTAAGGATTATGTATGTTTGTATTGACTGAAATACAGTTACAGTAAGTCATACATCCTTAAAAAATGACGCCCAGGAAATGTAAATAAACCAAACCGATCTACCATCTTACAGAAAGTAAGGGAAGTTATATATACAGTCTAATCCCATTACTATGACCACCTGCTAGCATCCCACTGAAGAGCAGGCAGCAGCTAGATATGGTGATAGGTTTCTACAAGTATCTGGAGTCATGCTGTCTGCAGTGCGTCTCACAAATGTTGAGGGTGGATGCCGGGGAGACAGGCGGCGAACACGATCAACGTGGTCCCACAGATGTTCAATCGGATTGAAATCGGGGCTGTTTGGGGGTCAGGGAAAAACTTTGAAATCTTGATTGTATTCTTCCAGCCACGTGCAGACATCTCTAGCCGTGTGGCAGGGTGTGTATTCGTGCTTGGAGATCCCATCGTCACGTAGGGGAGGACGTGGTTGCTGAGGATGGATTCATAACCAAATCAATCGAGTGCCTTCCACATGGATTATGGGACCTAGAGAATACCACAAGAACATTTCCCAGACCATAACACTGTCTCCAATGCCTTGTGTTCGTCCAGCAATGGTTTTAAGGTGTTGGTTCTCCAACGTTTCTCACCGGACACGCTGATGTCCGTGACTCATTGGCAGTGGTCCAGTCTCCATACTGTCAAGCAAATTCCAGTCTTTTTTGTCTATGCACCTGTGTTAGCATGGGTGCAGTCACACTCTGCTTTGGAGCCCCATTTACAGAAGGGTTCACTGAATTGGTGCAGTAGAAACTTGTCTAGATGACTCCTGGTTCATTTGGATGGTGAGCTGTTCCACTGTAGCCTGGCGGTTGGCCTTCATGCATTGTCATCAAACGTTCATCTCACACATCAATGGCGCGTGGAGCTGCACAATTTCCACAACGGTTATTCCGAATTGTGCCATTTTTTCACTCACGTTGCACCTTTATCTCAGAGGCACATGAACAGTTCACAAACATCTCCTGAATGGTGCCATTTTTTCACTCACGATACACTTTACCACAGAGGCACATGAACAGTTCACAAACGTCTCCCGAATGGTGCCATTTTTTCACTCACGATACACTTTACCACAGAGGCACATGAACAGTTCACAAACGTCTCATTACTCTCCACCCCACCCCCCCTCTCCGGCACATGAACTGTTCACAAACGTCTCATTACTCTCCACACCCCCTCCCCCCTCTCCGGCCCAAAAGCCCATGATCATCCCTTTTCACCACTCAATTAAATTGCTTCCCTTGCCCATAACCGTAGAAAGTGCAATGTGTACCGCCAGCCTGTTGGTCGAATTATATACTCACTTCACCGGCCCATGTCAACGGGGCATATATCATGGGCTACGTGCTGCATATAGCACTTCTAACAGGTGGTTATAATAATGTGATTAGACAGTGTATTTGCAGCAATTTCAACCCAGTGCTGGTAATTTGGAGGATACTGAGATACAAATACACAATTTATAAATAGCTGCTTAGAAAATACAAAATCCTTCTTTTTCATTTTTGCACTTAAGGGCAACTTAATACTCCAGGAATAAGAGTTAGTGATTTAGTTTTATTTCAATAATTATTTTGGTGTTACCATGACACTGTGTAAATGCTTAAAGGAAAGTTATTAGTAATCATCACTATGCGACCAGATAGCAAAGTTGTTCCAGTAAATTTCAAGCTTAACAGTATAGATAACAAATGTTTACGGTTAGAGCGAAACAAATCTTAGCATGCGAGTAATTCATGGTGGTTGTAATTTGTATATGGTTATGGTTACAAAAAGTGTCAGAAATAATTATATTTGTTAATTTTCCTCATACAGTATAATGATTTTGCTGATGAGACCTAGTTTTTGCAGTGTGCTATGTCTTCTGGTATGGACTAGAACAAATTTGTCACTTTCATTGTCCTGCCTTAGTCCTATCCTTGGCTTTGACGGTATGAAAGAGGTGCAGGTATGAGAGACTCTAGTAATGCCATTCCTTATGCAGCCAGTCCCTGGTATGAATGGTCTGAAAATATCGCTCTCTAGGGTAGGTTGGTGCATGAATTTCAGTGGGCTTGGCAGACTGATATGTAATAGCAATTTCTGGTTCAGTGAGGAAAGCAATGAGAAACTGCTTCACCTATCATTTTACTAACACACCTTCTCAGTATTCAGGCCATCTATGACAGCTGATGGCAGAGTTGTCTAGGATCCCACCAAACTTTGAGCTGAATACTCAACGTACAGTTTAACGTTACTGTCTTGAAACTAGCCACAAGAATTATTTCTAATTACCAACAAGTGGTTGCACAGTTTTTTTTTCCTAATTGCTTTACGTCACACTGACAAAGATAGGTCTTATGGCGACGATGGGATAGGAAAGGGCTAGGAGTGGGAAGGAAGCGGCCGTGGCCTTGATTAAGGTACAGCCCCAGCAATTGCCTGGTGTAAAAATAGGAAACCACGGAAAACCATCTTCAGGTTTGCAGACAGTGGAATTCGAACCCACTATCTACCGGATGCAAGCTCACAGTTGTGCGCCCCTAACCGCATGGCCAACTTGCCCGGTTTTGTGATTAGTAGCAGCCGAGAGTGGCTTCACTGTGGATTTACAGTTCCTGTGATCAGTACCCCTATATGGGCGACACCGTGGGTCTGCGTTGCCTGTGATTAGTACCCGCTATGTGAGGAACACCACGGGAATAATTCACACACATGGTAATGATTTTTTTCAGACATGTAGAGTTTTACAATGTTAAAGTTTATATTTATGATTATATTTTTAATCCCCCTGTTTTGTGGTTGATTATTGTGAGGAACACCATTGATTTGCATTGCCTATGATTGGCACCATTATGTGAGAAACGCCATAGGTCCGAGTTACCTGTACGGTGTACGATACTTGTGAATAGTACCATAATGTCTGGAACACCGTGAGTCTACGCAACATGACAAATACCATGGTTCTACTTTACACGATAAGTAGCATTATGAGGGGCCGTTGACTGGGATTTTGGACCCCATAGACATCAAGCATCATAGTTTCAAGAATGTGCTTTAGAAGCAGTGCCTTGGTCAGTAATACTATTATTTTCAGATAGCTTCTGGAAAGGTGGGGCATTGTGGGTTGGATCCACTGATTGTCTTAAATTCATATTCATCCATGTATTTTTCATCATGTTTTGAATTCTTGTCAGTGGATGAGTGGACTTCTAAATTGTCATTACATTTCGTCTCATTTCGTTCCATTAGGGGCCGATTACCTAAATATTAGGCCCCTTTAAACAACAAGCATCATCATTGTAAAATCTGATATTACTTTTTCACATTTTTTTTATGCACATGCACTTGTTACATTGTTGCTTTAAATAAGATTTCTGGATTCATTTATTAATGCAGTTTCTTGCAGCCATGTGGTAACCCTTTATAATCACACTCACTGCCTAGAGCTGACAACAGTAGCAGGTTTTGCTGAGTGGTGCCAATTTGTTGCAGTGCTTTGTGCTTCGCACTTCACTTGCTAGTGAAAGAGATTTTGTCTTCATCCTGTCCTGTACATGAGTCACATAATATGTTACTGTTATTGAACTTATATCAACATGTCACGTCATGGCTGCAAGAACAGTTCAGATCTGTGTGGAAGTTTTGTGCCAATAAAATAGAGGCACAAAATAACCAGGTTCTTGAGAAAGGCCTACAAGGCCTGTAGGACCTGTATAGAGCAGTTACAGCAGTAGGTGAACGGTGAACGAACAAGAGTTACAGTTCAGAATTTGAATGGTGTGGTGAGAACCTTACACACCACAGTATCCTCTGCTACTTCTGTTCTATGAATGTGAAGGGATTTAATACCAGAAAGAAAAGAATATTGTGTATCCAAGCTATATTTAATCTTCAATTTTACATGTTCCCCATGGCCCTGATGAACCAGTACCGTAGCATCCAGAACAATTACACTATTGTTCTCCTCTTCTGAATTTGATACGGAAATGGCCGGTGTTACTTTTGTGATTTCTCACCAGAAGGTGTTTAAAATCAACCCAAACCTTTTGAGCAAAGGGCGTTAAGTGAGTGATCGAGATCTTGGTCGTACAAAGGAATCTACTGACATACTTGAGTTTAGACTCCCAGACAAAGACATGCTGGCACCAGGGAGGACGTACTATTGGTACAGATATCATGAAAAAAGAATTTGCATTCTTTTCTGAAGAGGGAGCTTTGGTTTTCTGCAACAGCATTCCAGAGGTTATCCTGAAACTAGGAGTACTACAGCATGACCCTACCTACTGGAGACATTTTATTGGTGCCTCTATGTGTATTTTAAACTGTCTTTCACAACAAAAACAAACTTTTGTCATTTTCCATTGCACATTGTTATTATTTGAGAAACATACAGAAATCTTGAAATGATAATCTGTAAAATAAAGTACCAGGAACACAAGTGACAGGTGTGTGATGACTTTAAAGTGATAGGTATTCTGTTAGGTCTAGAAGTAGATTACACATAGCACCTATGCTTTCTTTGCAAGTGGGGCAGTCAAGCAAGGTGTCATCACTGGACACAAAACGAATGGCCACTTAGACGGTGGATTGTGGGCTTGAAAAAGATAAGACAAAATAGTTTTGTTGAAGTGTCCAACATACTGATACCTGTCCTTCATATCAAACTAGGGCTTATGAAGGAGTAAACAATGAAGGTGAATGCTTTCAGTGCCTTTGTTATCGATTCCCAGGAATCAGTAATGCCAAAATCAAACAGGCTATCTTCATAGGTCCAGATAACAGAAAACTTATTTCGGGTACTGATTTTGAAGTTATGTGAACAGCAGAACGATTGGCATGGAAAGCATTCCAGGATGTAGTTAAAAAAAAAAAAAAAAAAAATCCTTCTTGGGAACACAAAGGATGCAGACTACAAACAAATGGTGGACAGAATTCTTGTTTCTTTCTAAGATTTAGGTTGCAATATGAACTTAAAAGTGCACTCACAGTGGACTATTTCTCTGAAAGTATAAGAATGCTGAGCAAGAGCAAGTAGAAAGATTCCACTAGGACTTAAGGGAAACGGAATAAAAGCATGCCAGCAGATTACTGCTGGTTATTGGAGAGAGAATCCATTTAAAACTCACAAGCAAAAAGCAATGTAAAGAAGTTTCTTAAAATAAGATGAAATATAATAAAAATGAAACCATGGACTTGTCATTCTAGAACATGTTACCGCCGGGCTGAGTGGCTCAGACGGTTAAGGCGCTGGCCTTCTAACCCCAACTTGGCAGGTTCGATCCTGGCTCAGTCCGGTGGTACTTGAAGGTGCTCAGATACGACAGCCCCGTGTCGGTAGATTTACTGACATGTAAAAGAACTCCTGCGGGACTAAATTCCGGCACCTCAGCGTCTCCGAAGACCTTAAATAGTAGTTAGTGGGACGTAAAGCAAATAATATTATTAGAACATGTTACCACTGAGCTCGATAGCTGCAGTCGCTTAAGTGCGGCCAGTATCCGGTATTCGGGAGATAAGTAGGTTCGAACCCCACTGTCGGCAGCACTGAAAATGGTTTTCCGTGGTTTCCCATTTTCACACCAGACAAATGCTGGGGCTGTACCTTAATTAAGGCCACGGCCGCTCTCTTCCCAGTCCTAGCCCTTTCCTGTCCCATCGTCGTCATAAGACCTATCTGTGTCGGTGCGACGTAAAGCAACTAGCAAAAAAAAAAAAAAAAAATGTTACCAGTAAAACAGTAAGTTCAAAGCAGTGTTTACAGGTGCCTTTAATATAGTACTTTTACCGGGTGAGTTGGCCGTGCGCGTAGAGGCGCGCGGTTGTAAGCTTGCATCCGGGAGATAGTAGGTTCGAATCCCACTATCGGCAGCCCTGAAGATGGTTTTCCGTGGTTTCCCATTTTCACACCAGGCAAATGCTGGGGCTGTACCTTAATTAAGGCCACGGCCGTTTCCTTCCAACTCCTAGGCCTTCCCTATCCCATCGTCGCCATAAGATCTGTCTGTGTCGGTGCGACGTAAAGCCCATAGAAAAAAAATATATAGTACTTTTCTCCAAACCTGTTGACACAATGCATTACTTATTTTTTTATTCTTCTCATAAATATAACAGCATAAGTGTGTTCATATGAGTGAAAAAAATACATTCTATACATATAATAATAGTGTATTAATCCTGTATGTGCATGTGTCTTATATATGCAAAAAAAAAAAAAAAAAAAGAGAGAGAGAAACTGTTATGGAGAAAAATGACTTTAGATCTGGTTTCGGCATGCCTAAAATATAAAATAACCACTATTTGAACATTATACAATGAACAGTCCAGCCGTATTAATTTCTATGGCCTGGATTACATTGCTCTTGAAGCAGATCATTAGATCAAGCATTACCAGTGTTCATGCTTATTGGGGGGGTAGTGAGTAACAGATCTGCTCTTCTGGTAGATCCATTGATAGAGAGGTAGTCTACTTCCTCATACACTACCACTTGAGGTCTCGCAGGGCAGACACCAGAGTTGTTCGGATGGCAGAGGTTTTAAAGTAGTTCTTCTGAAGTAATAGGTACTAAAGAGAAGCACACCCGCTGTGCCAGTAACCTCTCTGCTTTATCTGTGTAGTGGGATAATCTACTGTAAAGGAGAAAGCATTGATTAATAGAATGAAAACTTAAATAAGCAGGCCAGTTTGTTATGGTACAATAAAACCCCATGGCACTACAGCCCTTAAAGGGCCTTGGTCTACCAAGCGACCGCTGTTCAGCCCGAAGGCCTGCAGATTACGAGGTGTCGTGTGGTCAGTTACCCTCTCCGGGTAAGAGGAAGGCACGCTACCCCTACACCATGGGGCCGGCGTTATGGTACAATAACATTTTATTTACAAACTGTTTAATTTACCCACCTTGTTTTTTCACACAGATACTTCATACTGCTTTCTTGTACCCTCACCAGCATGCAGTGTGTGACGCTTACACTTGCTACGCCAGTCCTCTCACAAGATCATCTCTGTTATCAGGTAATGCTGAATAAAATTATGTTCCCCCCTCCCCCCCAAAAAATCTTGACTTTCCCCTTACACTAACAGCATATCCACTAATTTTTTGTTACTGTAACACCTCTGATATATTCAGTAACAAACAACATCCAACTGAAACACAGACTAATGCTCTGCTGCAATTGATGTTACGTCAATAAATACCTCCCTCTACATGCACACTGCTTTAACCCCCATCTAGTGAGTTTTCTTCGTGCTAGTTGTTTTACGTCGCACTGACACAGATAGGTCTTACGGCGATGATGGGGCAGGAAAGGGCTAGGAGTAGGAAGGAAGCGGCAGTGGCCTTAATTAAGGTACAGCCCCCAGCATTTGCCTGGTGTGAAAATGGGAAACCACGGAAAATCATTTTCAGGGCTGCCGACAGTGGGGTTCGAACCTACTATCTCCCGAATACTGGATACTGGCCGCACTTAAGCGACTGCAGCTATCGAGCTAGTGAGTTTTAGAGAGAGACTTATTTTTATTTAATTTTAAGATGAACCTGCATAATTGATTTAACTATCCTGTTGCAGAGGTGAAGGAGAGTTTGGACTGAAAATCTACTCTGAAGCACTTGTTATTTTAGGCAACTCAACTTACTGAGTTGTTTATATATGAAGCATATTTTACAGGTCTGAGGTTTGTGCTTTGTTTCTTCCATAGTTGGAAGTTAATATATTTTGAAAAGTATATATTCCTGCTCTTAATTGTAATACTTATTTATCTTTCCTACAGCAGGCTGTGATGCCTGAAAGGGCTGTGAAGATGGACGGGATGTTGAAGCTAACCACTCAAAATCCATTGACATTTTTGGTAAATTTTGGGATGATGGCTTGGAATGGAACCTGTGCTGAAAACTGTTCTGGGCATGGAGAGTGCCATAATGGTACTTGTTTGTGTGAGGTATGTATGGTGCCTTTTGGCTTATAGCTTCTACATCATTTTATATGAAGGTAGAGTTCTTAATATTTAGTAACAGGTTTGATTATGTTAGGTTGCATAATTAAGTATAAATTAGTTAAGAGTGAACTGGAAAGGTTAGTTCTTAAAAGCAACAATTCTTCCTTCATTGTTTACTTTCTTAATTTTATACATGATTGTTATAAAACTGAACCCACACATCTAGTCATGAACTATAAAACAGATTAGTTCCAAACCAATTTCTAAATAAAAATCTCTTGTTTGAAATCGGTTGAACATATTGTGCAGGTGGTAGGATTCAAAGTATCATTTCCTTGCCAGCCATTTTTTTGTGCGGTGAAATGTACATGACCAGCGTATGGTAATAGCAGTCTGACTATTGTATGAAACAATCAAATACTATAAGAAGTGTTGTACCATGTTGGAAGAATATATTTTAAAATAGCATAAATGTTGCATCACAACACCTTTTACTCAGTTTATTTAGGGGAGATAACGAGGAAGAGATAGGTTATTATAAAGTGTACTTAACAGGTGTTAAAAAGGGAGGGACAGAATTTGCTGTTTATCAGGAATACTATTGCAAGCAACATAGTTTCTGTTAGGCACGTAAATGAGCGAATGATGTGGGTAGATTTGGCTGTTAGAAGAATTAGGACGAGAATTGTCTCAGTGTATTCACCATGTGAGGGTGCAGATGAGGATGAAGTTGACAAGTTTTATGAAGCATTGAGTGATATCGTAGTCAGGATCATCAACAAGGATAGGATAGTGCAAAATGGGTGATTTCAATGTGAGATTTGGAAATAGAACTAAAGGATACGAAAGAGTGATTGGTAAATGTGGGGAAGATATTGAAGCTAATGGGAATGGGAAG
Source organism: Anabrus simplex (assembly GCF_040414725.1). Classification (NCBI taxonomy): domain Eukaryota; kingdom Metazoa; phylum Arthropoda; class Insecta; order Orthoptera; family Tettigoniidae; genus Anabrus; species Anabrus simplex. The sequence goes on from NC_090267.1 coordinate 467,021,430, forward strand.
TGTTTGTTGGACTTCTGTGCTAGTATGGGTTTAGCAGTTATGAATACATTCTTCAAGCATAAGGCTATTCACTGCTACACATGGGAGGCTAGAGGTACCAGATCCATAATAGACTTTATCTTAACAGACTTCGAATTCAGGAAGTCTACAAAACAATGAATTAGATTGTACAGGATCCACCTTTTCAATACAAGATATGTTGTTGGATTAAAATTACCTCATTTATTTAATGTACTGGTTTCAACATCCATGGACGTCATAATCAGCCAAGTCGGATAATTATACAAAGATACATAGTAAAGTTTAAACACACAAAATTCACCCTCATAACTAAAACTTCAACATCCTCTCACAAGATCATCTCTGTTATCAGGTAATGCTGCATAAAATTATGTTGCACATATAACTCCCCCCCCAAATCTCGACCGTCCCCTTACACTAACAGCATATCCACTAATTTGTTGTTACTGTAACACCTGACAATTGTCAGAATAAGAAGAGAATAACCATCTATATCAAGTTAAAATACAAAGCATAATAATGCTACATGTCCAGGTTTGAATACATAATTTGTACAAGTTTGACAACTTGTTAGTTACAAATAAAACACTGAAGCTGAGGAGCCTCGCAGAAAAATAGGTTCAAAGTCTTTGACACTAATTCTTTTATAGATTTGGGTCCTTTGTGCGGCATTGGTAGTGCAACCAGCCCACCAAGGTGGGTTCTCTCATAAAGTTTTACTTTCTTGCCCCATTTCCACTATGCGAGTTTAACTCGTCTTTATCTTTCATACTACAGGCCTGCATTGGATTGAGAACCTTTGCTTTTGACATCCTCAACACACAGTTGCCGCCACAAGATCCACTCGCTCCAGTATAATACAACATAACATCGTATTTTATGAAGATAGTTCTCATACGTATTACCAATTGACTTAGTCATTTTTATGCTCACAGAGGAACACCAACTACTCTTTTAACCTATTAACGCATTGCACTCGGCATACAGTTCTCTGTGTATGTTGTGGCTACCAATGCCACGCAAAGAACCCAAATCTATAAAAAAAAATCGAGTTTCGAAGACTTTGAACCTTCTTTTCTGCGAGGCTCCTCAGCTTCAGGTTTTTATTTGTGACTAACAAGTTGTCAACTTGTACAAATTATTATTATAACCTGGACATTTAGTATTATTTTGCTTTGTATTTTAACTTGTTACAGACGGTTTTAATTATGAGGGTCAGTTTTTTGTGTTTAATCTTTACTGTGTATTGTTGTATAATTACCCTACTTGGCTTATGATGACGTCCATGGATGTTGAAGCTTGTACCATAATTAAATGATGTAATTTTAATCCAACAACATATTGAAAAGGTGGATCCTGTACAATCTAATTCATTGTTTTGTAACCTCTATTCCATACGGACCAAACATGAAATTCTGACTTCAAATTCAGGAAGTCTGTTAGGAATGTACAGATTTTTCGGGGATTTTTTGATGGTACATATCACTATCTGTAGAGAACTATCTATCTCTGGGCTTAGGGTAGAGAAAGTGAAATCTGTCTGCAAACGAGTAAGGGTAGAAAATCTCCAGGACGAGGAAATTAGACAGAAGTACATGGATACGATTAGTGAGAAGTTTTGAACAGTAGACAGGAAGCAGGTTCATGATAAAGAAAGAGAATGGGTGGACTACAAAGATGCTGTAGTAGAAAGAGCAAGGGAACGCCTAGGAAGGACTGTGTGTAAGGACGAGAAAACGCAAACATCTTGGTGGAATGATGAAGTGAGAGCAGCTTGTAAACGTAAAAAGGAGGCTTATCAGAAATGGCTCCAAACAAGGGCCGATGTAGGCAGGAAATTGTACGTAGATGAAAGAAACAGAGCGAAACAAATAGTTGTTGAATCCAAAAAAAGTCTTGAAGATTTTGATAATAACCTGGAAAGGCTAGGTCAAGCAGCAGGGAGACTTTTCTGGACAGTATTAAAGAATCTTAGGAAGGGAGGGAAAAAGGAAATGAACAGTGTTTCGGATAATTCAGGTGAACTCATAATAGATCCCAGGGAATCACTGGACAGGTGGAGGGAGTATTTTGAACATCATCTCAGCGTAAAAGGAAATCTTCCTGGTGGTGTCGCGAACAACTAGGCTCATGGGGAGGAAGAAAATGATATTGGTGAAATTACGCTTGAGGAAGTGGAAAGGATGGTAAATAAACTCCATCGTCATAAAGCAGCAGGAATAGATGAAATTAGACCTGAAATGGTGAAGTATAGTGGGAAAGGCAGGGATGAAATGGCTTCATAGAGTAGTAGGATTAGCATGGAGTGTTGGTAAGGTACCTTCAGATTGGAGAAAGCATAAGCAAGGGAACGGGAAGGATTGCAACAACTATCGAGGTACGTCATTGATTAGTATACCAGGCAAAGATTTACTAGTATCTTGGAAGAGAAGGTGCGGTCAGTGGTTGAGAGGAAGTTGGATGAAAACCAGTGTGGTTTCAGACCACAGAGGGGATGTCAGGATCAGATTTTCAGTATGCACCAGGTAATTGTAAAAGTTTACGAGAGGAATCGACAGTTCTGTTTATGTTTCGTAGATCTAAAGAAAGCATATGACAGGGTACCGAGGGAAAAGATGTTCGCCATACTCGGGGACTATGGAATTAAGGGTAGATTATTAAAATCAATCAAAGGCATTTATGTTGACAATTGGGCTTCAGTGAGAATTGATGGTAGAATGATTTCTTGATTCAGGGTACTTACAGGGGTTAGGCAAGGCTGTAATCTTTCACCTTTGCTGTTTGTAGTTTACATGGATCATCTGCTGAAAGATATAAAGAGGCAGGGAGGGATTCAGTTAGGTGGAAATTTAGTAAGCAGTCTGGCCTATGCTGACGACTTGGTTAATATTTAGAAATTTCATGATCCGTATTGAAGTGGGATTACAATAATTGAAATTAAGAGGGTTCCTCCTATTCAATACAAAGATAATTATTAATGTGAATGAATCACATATCGTTTACATGTGGTACTAGTTTCGGCACCAAACTATGTGCTATCATCAGCCAACAAGTCAAATCGGACAAACGCAATATAACCTTAAACAATTTTAAATACACTATAACACCTGCATGGATGAATATGAAATATAACTTCAAAACAACTTTAAAACACACTATAACACTTGCACAGATGAATATGAAATAAAATATGGTACATGATGATGTTGCATTTCAGTTTAAAATCTGTTAAAATAACGATGACTCTGTTGTTGTATACCCATGGCGGTTTGTCCAGCTTGTATATGTCTTTAGTTTTTGTAAACTGTTAAGTTATGCTGTGAGTTTAATGTCATATGAAGTTGACAGTGTGTGTTCTGTAGTTTGGTTCTGAAAAATAAACATAAACATGGAACTTGATTAAGTCCAAAGAATTAATTCCCACTTCAATATGGGTTTTGGAACCTGGAGAAGAAATTAAAAGTCGAATTAGGGAAAAGATCAGAAGTAAAGATTTAAAAGAAAAGTCTAGAAAAACCGAGAGAATACTAGAAACAAACTCACCTTGAGCAGCCTGAGTGATCGGCGGACGGAGCTGGACTGATGAATGCAAGCATAAGGTTAAGGGCTGGAAGGGAGGAGAGGGGAGGGGTAGATGTTGAGCAACTGTCACGGAGCTAAGATGGAGCGGAAGGATGTGGTAGTGGGGGTAAGTGATGTTGATGTATAAACTTATGATTAGAGTCATGAATGTGTTGGCCTATAGCAGAAAACTTGTTATATCTTACTGCGTTGACGTGCTTTGAATATCTGGTTGTGAAGTTGCGTCCTGTTTGTCCCACGTAGGAGGAAAATTTGGAAAATTTGTTAGAGGTGTTGACTGATGTTGAATTATGTATAATTTCTGAAGTCCTATTATTAGTTCTGGAGAAAATGTTTACGTTATGTTTTCGAAAGAGATTGGTGATTTGATGGATACCGTGACGACTTGGTCTTAATGACAGATAGTGCCGAAAACCTGCAGTCTAATATCTTGGAACTTGAAAATAGGTGCAATGAGTATGGTATGAAAATTAGCCTTTCGAAGACTAAATTGATATCAGTAGGTAAGAAATTCACCAAAACTGAATGTCAAATTGGTGATACAAAACTAGAACAGGTCGATAATTTCAAGTATTTCGGTCGTGTGTTCTCCCAGGATGGTAATATAGTAAGTGGGATGGAATCAAAGTGTAGTAAAGCTAATGCAGTGTGCTCACAGCTGCGATCAATGTTGAAGGAAGTCGGCTCCTGGATGAAACTATCTTTACATCGGTCTGTTTTCAGACCAACTTTGCTTTATGGGAGTGAAAGCTGGCTGGACTAAGGATATCTTACTCATAAGTTAGAAGTAACAGACATGTAAGTGGGGAGAATGATTGGTGGTACAAACACGTGCGAACAATGGCAGGAAGGTACTTGTAACATGGAGATAAAAGGCTAAGATGGGAATGAACTCGATGGATGAAGCTGTACACATAAACCGGCTTCGGTGGTTAGGTCATGTGAGACAAATGTACGAGGATAGCTTACCTAGGAGAATAATGGACTCTGTTATGGAGGGTAAGAGGAGTAGAGTGACCAAGACAACAATGGTTGGACTCAATTTCTAACAATTTAAAGATAAGAGGTATAGAACGTTAATGAGGCCACATTACTAGTTGCAAATAGAGGATTGTGGCGACGTTTAGTAAATTCACAGAGGCTTGCAGACTGAACGCTGAAGGCATAACAGTCTATAATGATTTATTTATTTATGTATCTTATGGCTTTTAGTGCCAGGAGTGTCCGAGGATATGTTTGGCTCTCCTGGTGCAGGTCTTTTTGTTTCACATCCATGAGTGACCTGCATATCTGGATTGATGGTTATGGTGCAGGAAGAGAGTGAAACTTGGGTTGGCACATAGCTTGTTCCTCTTGAATAACACCACAAAGGGGCTGCTCAAGGCTTAATGTTCCCATCCAACAGATAAATCGTGCCCTCACTCAATTGATCACTGTGGAGAGGTTTGGAATTGAATCAAGTCTTTTGACTTGCAGACAAGTGATTAAAAATTGTATACCATGACCTCTCCTACACTGCTGGCCAACATTCTGGTGGTGACATTTTTTCCCACCAGTGGAACTCAAACCGGCTTACCACAGTGTCATCCATGTAGACTTGACGCCTTAATGATCATGACCACTGGGCAGGCTGAACAACTTGATGTGGAAATGCTAGGAGATTTTTAGCAAAATACATGACATGCTATACATTAAGAAAGTCAAGGAAGACAAGGTACACAAGAGAACATTGCCAACGCTGTAAAACATGAGATTGCAAAATTCTCACATGGCGAGGTGATCGGTATCAATGCCTCTCGCATCATTGGCAACGTGTTGTGGATAGTCTAGGGGGGCTACTTTGAGGATGTTAAGGGTACTGTACTCCCTGAGAATAAACATTGTGACACAAAGATTTCATGGCTGACATTTTCCTCGCCTTATATCCTACACCTGGTAAACCTACTCGCATTATTCATAAATTCCACTGCACCTTTCACTCCCCACTCAACATCTGTAGATGCTGCATTCATGTAAAAGAATAATTACCATTACTTATGCTCCAAACTTTGTACTTCTGCTCATCAATAGCGATGCATTGTAAATGCTAGTCTGCTCATCAATAGTGATGCATTGTAAATGCTAGTACTTCATGGAATTGTTAATTTTGTAGTATTCCTCTGTTTTGAAATATGCTTCTAACACAGACAATTCTTGTATTTTCCTACATGTTTGTTAGGTAACAAATATTCCCTGTAGGCATTAGGTGTATATTTATTGAGCTAATTGAATGGAATGTGTTGAGTCTGTAGATTTTTTTCATTTGTTGTCTATCATACATTTTTCTCTATTTTCCCCTTTTTTATATATTTTTGTTTTGGGTATACTGTATTAATGTTTCAGATCCAGTTTGAAGGAAAGGAATGCCATGTCCCAAACTTGAGCTATTATGTGGCATTTGCTACAGTGTTTTTCCTCCTGGCACTGGTTTGCTTGATCCAGTTAGTGATGTGCATTGTCGCAGAGTGGCAGCGCATGAAGGCTCCTTCCTTAAGTAAAGCCTGCCGAGTAACAACACAGAAGCTACTTTATTTTCTCGTCTTTCTGGCAGCCATTATTCGTGGAGCTTACTTCACATCACCTGTAAGATACACTTCAGTTTTATGCTTCAACTTTGTCATTGTTATTATATGAACTTATTTTAATCCTGAACTGCATCAGCTTGACATCAAAGTTTATCAGCCCTAAAATAGATACAGCAGTAACATAATTATTGTTTGTATATATAGAGGCTGACCAGCCGAGGCAGTAAAGTTGTGCTTGGTTCACCCATGACACGAGTTTGATTTCTTTTCAGAACATTGCATGAAATAAATTTTATGACTAAAGGTTCATATTGACAGTGGTTGAGAGATATTCCACTGTTTCAATAATATAAATCATGCATTTGCTTGTTAAAATACAATTAAAATATAGTGCAACATGTTTCGTCCCTTTCTCCGGGACATCTTCATTCACTTGTTAAATAAGTACCATTCGAAAAGCACAAAAATATACACCAAGTTAAAACGATGTGGTATAAGGTGATGCTCTAATTAAACCTATTTCACAATAATAGCAGCATCTTCCATGAAAATTCTTTGAAGAAAAGGTCTTGATGAATGGTAAACAGTGAAACGAGCCCATGTAGAGCAATAGTGTTAACAGAATTTGCAATATATGATAAACTGCGTCTTTAAAAATATAGGTATACGTGTTAAGTTAGAATGTTCTAAGATGAACTGTAAATCACATTTATTGTGGCTGATTTTTATATAATTGACTCATAATAAAAAACCTAATTTTAATGTTGGAGGAAAGTCCTTACTAGCTATAGTTATACAATTGAACCTTTTCAAAAAATACAACAGAATGTTCCCAGGAAATATGTTGTATAATTGCCAAGAGTAGAACCATGGGTGAACTCCTCTCAAAACAATTATTTGAAGAACCACCTTGAAGTGAAATGGTGAAAGAACTTAATGTGGTGGTAAAAGATGTTTATGCAGATATTGATGCATGTAGAAGAGAAAAGGGAAAAAAGGGGAGGATTAGGCGAATTGCCAAAAGAAAAAATTTCTAGCTAACTCATTCCTGGTTGTCAGCGTTTCACCCCAGTGTGCTAAGTTGGGCTCATCAGTTGGCAAAAAGCACACCTACCAAGACGAGGGGAGTGTGGCTGGCTATTGACGAAAAAGATTGATTACATTCTGACATATGGATACTCATAGCTGAGTATTTGTGTTTTTTTAGCGTTAATGTGTTCCAGGTAACGGGTGGTGAAACTTCTTCCTGTTTGGCCAATATAGCTAGCTTCACAATGTGTGCATTTTAACTTGTAGGCTCTGGAGTTCAAAAATTTTGTATTATAATTAATACTATGTGGGTTATGAAATAATGCAGAACTTGTATTGGTAGTTTTAAATACTATATTGTTATTTTTTCTTTTGAATAAGTTAGTGATATGAAAAATGTTTTGTTATATGTAAAAGTAACAAATCTCTAAGTGCAGATTATGATTTCACTTTGTTGATAATTTTATAATGAAAACTCCTTTAAAAACCATTGTTGGCAGCTATTGAATCAATTGTGTTGATCCTGTTTTTTACATTCTTATTGGACAGAGGGATATTGAAAGCTCTACAGATCAGACTAAGGAAAGTTGCTAGTTTTGGGGATCCAGGATGGAGAGAATCTTATTTTATAGTGTTAATGGTTTGTGTTGGCTTTCAAAAAAATGTTAAAAGAAAATTTGTTATTTCTGGTTATTGCAAGATCTAAAAAATTTGGTGAATTGTTGACTTCGGATTCTAATGTAAATTTTATTAAGGGGTCTATTCATTTGCTCTAAAATTGAATTACTACTGTTAACTTGTTGATCGATTATTGCAAAAAATGCCCTTGACATACCTGACCTAAAAAGGGATTCCTTTAATGTTGTTGGTTATCTTAAGCTGTTGTCAGTGTAAGTTTCGGCTAGAATACCTGAAGATGGAGCACCCATTGTTGGATAGAATGAATTTCAAAATTATCATAATTTCATCAATTTTCCTGTCTACTTATTGCTATATTTGTGTAGGTTGTCTTTAACAAGATTAATGGTGTCTGTTACAGGGACATTAGAATACATGTTATGTCAAATGAATGTGTAGTATGATGTGGTTTCAATGTAAGATTTTTGGAAATTTTTTACAGAAATCAACAGAATATTTCATGGGAGATTTGTTTTTTAAAAAAGGTGTAGTATTTTCTTTTTTCAAAGAATTATGAATATGTCTTGAAACATTGTAAATAGGGCTATTTTTATTCAGGAGATAGTAGGTTCGAACCCCACTGTCGGCAGCCCTGAAAATGGTTTTCCGTGGTTTCCCATTTTCACACCCGGCAAATGCTGAGGCTGTACCTTAAGGCCACGGCCACTTCCTTCCCACTCCTAGCCCTTCCCTGTCCCATCGTCGCCATAAGACCTGTCTGTGTCGGTGCGACGTAAAGCAAAAAAAAAGTGGGGGGGGGCTATTTTAAAATTTAACAGTCTGTGTAATAGGGATTCAGTCCTTAATGGATTTTGGGTATGCTCTAGTAAAGGGGTTCTTGGATTCATATTAATGAGTTTTGAAATTTCCTGTTTGTTTACTGTAAAAATAATCTTTTAAAATCTGTTTGAGATATATTTTCCCCCTTCAAATCTGAGCTTGTCATGTGAGCCAAAATGCATTCAACTGTTAGATTCCGTTAGAATGCAGGTTTCATAGGTCAGCTTTCATGCCAGTGAAACCTGATTCCAAAGTTGTTTCTTCTGTCCACATCAGGTTTTCCTGGTCTATGAATTATGGTTTTAATTTATTTTTAGTTTCTAATTCACTCCTAATTTTTCAGGCTGCCTTTCAAGAAGGCTGGTCCAGTAGTTTGATGAGTGCTTACTATGCTCTCCTGCTGTCTGGATCATCACTTATTGTCTGCTTTTGGGCTGAGGTGAGTACTGCTGCTCTCTGCGATTTTATTCTTATTTCATCACTCCCTTTATCCTTTACTTTTGAACTACTGCTTACGGCCTTAAACTGGACTGAACTGTTGCCTTTATTATGTTTTAATTGTTCAGAATGATAAGAGGACAGCAAAACCAAAATATGGATGTATGAGAATGAATGCTGATAATGAGGCAATTTGAGGAATGAATGAGAGAGACTTGCAGAAACCGAGAGTATTTAAGAATACAGGTGTGATGAGCAGTGGAGAGAGAAGGAAAAGGAATGAAGAGGGAGCATAAAGATATAGAAGTTTTAGAGAAATTAAGAGGGTACGAAGTGATTAACCCCTTAACTGAGGAATAGTTTCATAACATCAACCAGGCAGTGGGTAATTATTCAGCGCAACACGCACTTTTGGAATGGGTACAGAATTGTGCGGCAGATGTAAATACAAAAAACAAAAACAAACAAACCCCATGGCACTACAGCCCTTGAAGGGCCTTGGCCTACCAAGCTACCGCTGCTCAGTCCGAAGGCCAGCAGATTACAAGGTGTCGTGTGGTCAGCACGACGAATCCTCTTGGCCGTTATTCTTGGCTTTCGAGACCGGTGCTGCTATCTCACCGTCAGATAGCTCCTCAATTCTAATCACGTAGGCTGATCGGACCTCGAACCAGCCCTCAGGTCCAGGTAAAAATCCCTGTCCTGGCCGGGAATCGGACCTGGGGCCTCCAGGTAAAAGGCAGGCAAGCTACCCCTTCACCACGGGCCGGCGTAGATATAAATACTCAATAGAAAAATATTTTACTTGATTTATTTAAATTATGAGTGATATAGTAGAAATTCGATAGCATTATGTTATTACCGTTTTTCTTGTAAACCCGTAAATATACATATATACACAGTGTGTTCATACAAAAGTGAATTTAAAAAGTGTTCCTTTCATTATTATGAAATTTTTCAAGTTTTCAGATAATGCATCAATAGGTTCTACATACTTTCTGGTTCATAGGTCATTCAGAAATTGCGCACAGTGTGGTAAATACGGAAGCAAGGGCAAGCACAAAGTGCCACGTCACATTCCTCACAGTAGTAGACAGTTTCCCGTTGCCTCTGGTTTGACAGGCACACAACACAACTTTTTCTTGAGTTATTCCTACATCCAGTCAACGGATTCTCAGATAATTCAATGTCTTTCCTAACCAAGCCATTATCACATCACACGGAACAGTTTACCATCGCATACAGACCAATTTACAAAAAGTTATCAGAACATGGACAATAGAGTTCACAGAACAACAGTATTATAGTAAAAACAACGACGACGATAACAACTCACAAATTTAGTTATTTCAATGTACATATACACATATAAATTATTTACGTAGAATTTGGCGCGGACCATACGAGGCAACACGAGACAGCTGTTGGACTGCCGCCTAGGCACAAACTACCCGAGAGACAGGAGAAAAATGAATAGGACAGCAATAATTACATCTAATATGAATGGAATTTGTTTTAAATTACGATAGTAGATGGCAGAAGTGATTAAGAATAGTCAGACGCCTATAGGCAGCTAACCCTACGTAAGAACACATTTAGAAGTACAAGAACGCCTAAAGGCGTCAAACCCAATACTTGTGCAACAGCTGTTGACGCCTTTAGGCGTCAAAACCAGTTAAGGGGTTAAGTGGGAAATTCAAGGTGGTATGGAAATCAGTAAATCTTGCTCCTTGGCTGAATGGTTAGCCTACAGGCCTTCACTTCATTGGAATCCAGGTTTGATTCCTGGCCTGGTCGGGGATTTTAATTGTGTATGGTTCATTCTTCTACACTCATGCTCATAAATTAAGGATAATTGCATATTGTGGTGCCACACAACGTGGCACTACACAAAACTGGCGCTAATGGCATAGGCACATAGTGAACACAAACGAAACATATCTGTAAGCCCACAGTATTGGTGATAAGTTGAGAAAACCTTCCCAAAACACATGTGCTACAAAACGCCACTGATTCCTGCGCATGTACCCCGACATCAGTATGGCATATGATCGCTATGCACACGTACACAGGCCACACAGCGGGTTGGCATACTCTGGATCAGGTGGTCGAGCAGCTGCTGGGGTATAGCCTCCCATTCTTACACCAGTGCCTGTCGGAGCTCCTTAAGTGTCCTAGAGATTTGAAGACGTGAAGCGATACGTCGACCGAGAGCATCCCAGACGTGCGCGATGGGGTTTAGGTCTGTAGAACAGGCAGGCCACTCCATTCGCCGAATATCTTCTGTTTCACGGTACTCCTTCACGATGGCAGCTCTGTGGGGCTGTGCGTTATCAACCATCAGGAGGAAGGTGGGACCCACTGCACCCCTGAAAAGGCGGACATACTGGTGCAAAATGAAGTCAGATACACCTGACCTGTTACAGTTCCTCTGTCAAAGACATGCATGGGTGTACGTGCATCAATCATAATCCCACCCCACACAATCAAACCACTACCTCCATACAGGTCCCTTTCAAGGACATTATCGGGTTGGTATCTGGTTCCTGGTTCACGCCAGATGAGAACCCGGCGAGAATCACTGTTCAGACTATACCTGGACTGATCCGTGAACAGAACCTGGGACCACTGTTCCAATGACCATGTACTGTGTTCTTGACACCAGGCTTTACGGGCTCTCCTGTGAACAGGGGTCAGTGGAATGCACCTTTGTAGGTCTCCGGGTGAATAAACCATGTCTGTTCAGTCGTCTGTAGACTGTGTGTCTGGAGACAAGTGTTCCAGTGGCTGTGGCAAAGTCTCGAGCAAGGCTACTTGCAGTACTCCGTGGCCATCTGCGGGCACTGATGGTGAGATATCGGTCTTCTTGTGGTGTTGTACACTGCGGACGTCCCGTACTGTAGTGCCTGGACACGTTTCCTGTCTGCTGGAATCGTTGCCATAATCTTGAGATCACACTTTGTGGAACACGGAGGGCCCGTACTACGACCTGCTGTGTTTGACCAGCCTCCAGTCCCCTATTATTCTACCCCTGATAACGTCATCAATATGTGTTCGTTGAGCCATTTTCACCATACAGTCACCATTAGCACGTCTGAAAACATCTTCACACTTACTAGCTGCACCGTACTCTGACATGCACCAACACACCTTGCATATTTGGACTGCTGCCAGCGCCACCGTGCGACGACCGCAGGTCAAATGCACCTCATGGTCGTACCCCGAGGTGATTCGAAACCGCAAACCACCCACCATAGCGTTGTTTCACCATGTATCAGCATTATCCTTAATTTCTGTGCATGAGTGTAGCTTGACGGCTAGGGGTTTGTGATGTCTTAACACATATCTTCATGTATACACTACAAACCACCACAGAAACAACGTGATAGTGAGTTACATCCCTCTGCATGGGGTTGGCATCAGGAAGGGCATCTGTCCATAAAACTGGGCCAAATTCACATCAAGTTCGGACCTCAATACATTGGGGAAAGACCGGGAAGAAGATGGAAATCGGCACGAGGATAAAACATAGCTTGATTTTCTATCTCAGAATATGGAATCCGTAGTGTAATTTTTGAGGTTGCTATGATTAAACATAACAGAGTTCAGAAAGCCAATGGCATTTAATACCAGCTCAGTCAGAACTTAGTCTTCATACAAAAAAAAGAAGTGTCGCAGAAGACCAAGCTTCAGATAAATATGCTATGTTCCTGCCTGCTGTACTTGTATGGCTCAGAAACTTGGACCAGAACAAAGAACCATCATAATAGAATAACAGGCTCAGAAATTAAATTCCTATTTTGAGTTGTTAGCAAGGCCAGGAGAGGTAAAGTATGGAATAAAGCCGAAATAAAAGATCTTAGAGCGACATTTGCAGTGGATAACATTGTTAAGAAGTCAGTGAAATGGTTTGGCCACCTTCTCAATATGGATGCTGAAAAGTAAAACTAAAGGAGAGTTTGAGGGTAGATGTGAGGGAATTGGTGTCCATGGGAGGAGTGGGAACAGATACTACTAAGAACTGATGAAGAAACTAAAATGTAGCATGGGAAAGAACTGAGAACTTCAGATGGCTGTAAGACCAGACGCCAAGAGACAGAAGGGAGCAGTATATGTATATATATATATATCGTATGGCTTTACAAGTACACAAAAAAAATTTATATCAAATGGAAATGTCCAAATTTGACAACCAGTCCAGAGCACTCGGAGTCACTTGATGTAGAAGCCTCAGATCACCGTTAAATGCTCGAAGTGGGCACTCTTTAACGATGTGTTCCATTGTCTGCTCCTCCGCTCCACAGTCGCAGTCAGCAGACGAACGGAAACCCCATTTCTTCAACATGTAGCCACACCTCCCTTGACCCGTCCTAATTCGGTTCAGCTTCGACCAGGTTTGACGCGGCAGTTGGAATCCTTCAACCTTCTTTGTTGGATCTTGAACCAAGTGAGCGTTATTGGGTGGATGTTCATGTCAACGCTGTCGCCACTCAGAGGTCATGTCGAAACACGTAATTAATTTAAAATCGGTCCAGGGTGGTTTGCGTGATTTGAGACGAGTTGTTGGTGGGTGTTGTAGGGCATCGTACAAGGGAGCAGTGAAAAAGAATAATAATATGGAATATAATAATAATAATAATAATAATAATAATAATAATAATAATGATGATGCTATTTGCTTTATGTTCCACTAACTACTTTTACGGTTTTCGGAGATGCAGAGGTGCCGGAATTTAGTCCTGCAGCAGTTCTTTTACGTGCCAGTAAATCTCTTTGAGCACCTTCAAATACCACCAGACTGAGCCAGGATCGAACCTGCCAGGTAGGGGTCAGAAGGCCAGTGCCTCAATCGTCTGAGCCATTCAGTCTGGCCAAATAAATACTCTGGGGGGAATAAATATCTGAATGGAGCCATACATTGTATTATGTCCAATGAATACTTAATACAGTCACCTAATGATCAGTTTTAACACAGGAAAAATAACATGCGGATATGTTCCTAGAGTTAAGCTCTTACTGACTTTCTCCCCTCCCTGGCTGGTTTTCAAATGTGGGAATGTGAAGAGATGTATAATACAAGAACTACAAAACTCTGACAACGAGGTGTGAATGGTCCCACAAAGGATAAATCGCCCAGTAAAAAAAAAGGTCACATTATAGGATAAAGTGAATAAGTTATTTGGAGAGGTAAAAAATTTGTGCAGAATTTGTGTGCCCCCCTCCCAGAGTATTGGAATATTTTCTATTCTGAATAGTTATAGCTCAAATAATCCATTATTTTTGATGTTGGAAAGAGAGAATGATTCTTCACATCTGGTGATTATATGAGTTGGACTGTGTTAAATGGATTGTTCTCTGTTTCAGGTGTTTCATCTTCAGAATGTTCGATGGGAAAAGCCTCAATTTCTCTCCAAGTCATTTTTGGGTTTTGTGACCTTCAACATCATCACTTATTCTTTGTTGTTGGCTGAATTTGTCACCACACAAATTGCAAACACTAGTGTTGAGGACAAGGTGAGAATATTGTTAAGACCTTACTAACTTTCATATCATCTTGATATGAAATACTTGTAAACAGATTCAAGATGCTCCTGTTTCTTATAATAAACTGATGATTTTAAGTAAATTTTGATTTTGCTCACAGTTCTTGAAGTCATATTTTTAAAAATCTGGATGAAGAAAGTAGTCTTTTGTGGACAAGCACAACACCATGGCATTCAACATCAAACATGAAGCCATACTGGTATAAACAAAACCGTTCAGTGGTTCCTGGTTTTCGAGTTATAGAGGTCACAACTTGAGTATGTAGCACCATTGTAAAGCTGAACACCATGATACAAATGCATTTGACATGAAAATGCTGTCTGTTAAGTGTGTGCTGCATGGCTTCTGAACTCTTTAAGATCATATTGTCTTCAGTATCAGTGCCAAAATGTTTGTTTTTTGTGTGTATATAATGTACAAAGTTCATTACAGAAAACATCAAAGACAAAGCCACAATATTTTATATGAAAAGTAAATTAAATTACATGTCTTCTTCTTAGCGTGCCTGTCCGCCTCGGACGTTGACGATCAACATGGTTATTGTGGCTTTATCCATTGACCTTCGGAACAGTTCTGCTGTTGTTTTGTTAAACCAGGTTTTAAGGTTGTCGAGCCAGGAAATTCTTCTTCGCCCAGGAGATCTTTTTCTTTCTATTTTCCCTTGCAGGATAAATAGAAGCAGCTCATATCTTTTCTGATTCCTCATGATGTGTGCAAAATATTGTAGTTTACAACACTTGATGGTGTTGATCAGCTCTGGTCTCTTGTTAGCTCGGCGTAGAACCTCAACGTTTGTAACTTTCTTAGTCCACGATATTCTCAAAATTCTTCTGTATAGCCAGAGTTCAAATGCTTCCACACCGTAAAAGAGAACTGAAAACACACAGCACCTAAGGAGCCGCATTTTGGTATCCATGGTAAGGTCGTGATTCTTGAAGGTTGAGCTCATTGAATTGAAAACACTTCTCGCTTTTCCAATGCGACACTTTATTTCTTGCGAATTATCCCATGCTTCGTTAATAATGGTACCCAGGTACGGATACTGTGAAACTCTCTCTATACTTGCTCCATTGCGGAACAGATTCACGCCTCGGATGTTCTTCTTACTGATGATCATCAATTTTGTTTTATTAGTGTTGATGTCCAGACCCTATCTCTTGCTTGTTTCAGAAATTTTGTTCATAAATTCTGTAGCCCTTCCATCGTATCTGCAAAGACAATTGTGTCATCTGCGTAGCGCAAATTGTTGAGTTTGACACCATTCACTGAAATTCCTTCTACATCAAATAGGGCTGCTTTGAATACGTGCTCAGAATAAAGGTTGAAGAGTATCGGTGATATAATACATCCTTGCCTGACCCCTTGGCGTATTCTCACTTGCTCAGATTGGTCTTTATCTATTTTCATGACTGCAGATTGGTTCCAGTATAAATTTGCTATTATTCTTAGATCATTCCCATCAATTCCTGTTTTCTTGAGTACGTCTATCAGGTGTTCATGATTCACACGATCAAACACATTTTGATAATCATTACAGTTGATATCCCTACATCTTTGGAACAGTACCTGTACACTAAATATTGCTTCTCTATTGCCAACTGCCTTCAAAAACCCAGACTGGTTGGACGCTATCTGTTCTTCACAAATACTGTATATCCGCTTGTGTATCACTTTAAAAAATAATTTTAGCAGATGGCTCATTAAACTGATGGTACGGTAGTCCCCACATTCTTTGGCATTTGATTTCTTAGGTAAAGCAATAAATTCTGATTTTAACCATTCTGGAGTGATTTTACCTGATGAGTAAATGTCGTTGAATATTTTTGTGATCATTTTTATTTTTTCCTCACTGAGCAGTTTGAGAAATTCTGCCATCTGGCCCAGCTGCTTTCCCTTCCTTCATGTAATAAAGTAAAACAATAAGCCCACCTGGTGGCCATGATCGTTAAGGCGTTGAAGTGTAAACGGTCTGACACCGTGATTAGCCGGTTCGAATCCCGTTGGTAGAAAAAATTTCACCTACAGAATGTTGGCTGGTAGGGGAGGTGGTGGTATACAATTTCTAATCACTAGATTGCGTGCCAAAAGCCTGGATTAAATTTCAAACCTCTCCACAGTGCTCATATGGAGTGAAGGCATATGACTCTGTTGGTTATTCATCCGTCGGATGGGGTCGTGAAGCCTTGAGCAGATCCTTTGGTGCTATTTGACAGGAGCAGGCTATGTGCTGGCACTAGGTTTCACCCTCTCCCTTCCTATTATAATGTATCACATCATTCATTTCAACACATTAACTACTCTGAGGTTGACGTCAGGAAGGGCATGCGGTCATGGAAACCTGCCACGACTGATTCATCTCACCTTATGCCCAGCCCCCGTAGAGCAATGGGACAAGGATTGGACAAGCAAAGTAAAATAAAGTACATTGCATTAAACCTATATAAGCAAAGAAAGAGTGCTACTGCAGCAATGTTGTTGCAGTCAACATAAACAATAAAGCAATATTTTGATGTATATACCAGATGTATGCATAAGTCTTTTCTGGTTTCACTTAGAGATGGTGCCAGCAAACAGTATGCAGGGTAAGAATTTGACACGTCAGTTTGTTCATCTGACATTAACCTGTCAACACACACAAGTTGAGTCCGCCAAACAGTAGCGTCTGTGTTGCATCATACAGTGATGATGTTGACGTTTGTGCCTGAAAAAGAACATTTGCAGTGCACATTGTTTTCCTTATTTAATTAAAAGAAAAAGGCTATGGAAAGTCATCGTTTGCTGGTAGAAACATATGGTAAACACGCTCCATCGATTAGAACATGTGAGACATGGTTTTGACAATTTAAACGTGGTGATTTCAATGTGAAAGACATTGCACTCTGGTAGATCAACGCGATGGATTGACATGGTGAACGGCCCCCTACAGTGTTCTCTCAGAGTAACCACATTGAAAGCTTTAGGTAGGCAAGAATGGCGGAGTATGGTTCATCGGCTAGAGGGCTGAATATTATGATAGTCACGACGCCTCAGTCATGAGGCAAAATGAAGAAGATCACAAAAGTGCGAAGACGAGCAATTTCAGGCGTTACTGGATGATGACCCAACAGAAACTCAACAGCAGTTGGCACAAGCATTAAATGTGTCCCAAGAAACAATCAACAGACGTTTACGAGCAATGGGGAAGATCAGTAAACACGGTATATGGGTCCCACACAATTTGAACGGACGTCAAAACCAGTGAAAGACGCTTTGAAATCACTTGGATGGGACATCCTTCCACACCTGCCGTACTTCCCTGACCTGACGCCATCTGACTACCCCCTCTTCACATCAGTGAGGTACGCGCTCGCAGAGCAGCAGCACTTCAGCAATTTCGGGGAAGTTGGAAAAATAGCTCGACGAATGGTTTGGCGCAAAAGACAAGCAGTTTTTCTGGCATGCTATTCATAACTTACCTGAAAGATGGGCGAAGTGTGTAGAAGCCGATGGCCAATATTTTGAATAAACAAAAAATGAATTTTTCTTGAAAATTCTTTACCACAAAAGCTGGCAAAAACATATGCATACACCTGGTGTCCTGTGTCGATGAAAATTAGCAACAGAAGCGTTTTGAAGCAAAACTTTCATAATTCATAATTAGAAAAATAGTGATCATAATATACATGAAGTGATTGTACAGTATTACAGCAGATGCTGGTACCTTGCATCTCAGTATAATGATCATAGTGACTTCTTGCACATGACCGAGGTTGGCACTATCAACTGTTCTCTATACTGTGTGAAGTATTGCAACTATTTCTTCTCAGCTGTTAATGGCAGTCTGGTATATATGTTCCTTCAAGTGACTCCAAAGGTAAAAATCCAAGATCATTAAAACAAGCAGTTATGGAAGCCAGGCTTTATATTCTCCATACCCATCTCTTTGGAAAAGATTCATTTCCTTCAAAATGTGTAGTAATCTCATTCTCAGAACCAAATTGTCCGGCTCCATGGCTAAATGGTTAGCGTGCTGTCCTTTGGTCATACGGGTCCCAGGTTTAACCATAATGGGTTAATTCCGCTGGCATGGGGGCTGGGTGTATGTGTTGTCTTCACAGTCATTTCATCCTCATGACGTGCAGGTCGCCTACGGGAGTCAAATCAAAAGACCTGCAACTGGCAAGCCAAACTTGTCCTTGGACACTCCCGGTACTAGAAGCCGTACGCCATTATTATTATTATTATTATTATTATTATTATTATTATTATTATTATTATTATTATTATTATTGAACCAAATTACTTCACATACATTATCCAACAACTTGGGATGAACATCCCTGATGAATACTTGATAATGTTGGGTGGTCAATCTCACTGTGTTAACAAAGCACCCTCTGAAACAACAGGGGCAAATATGTGACTCATAATTACATTTGGATTTTCTCTACACTTCTCTTGCTTCTTTACTACTGCAGCCCCCTCTTGACTGGCGGTCAACCATGTTTCCATTTTTGTTTGATGTGCTGCTATTAGTCACTCTTGCTTCCCTTCCCCTTTGGGATTCCTCGCCCCTAGATCGGTGTTATGCATGTTGCTTACTTAAGTGTACAGTTTGTGGCTGTCATGAATGTTGGATGTGCCATGAGCAAAATGCACTTCGTCTGTCTGCAAAGTGTTTGCAGTGAATGTGTGTAGATATCTAATAGTGCATTCACAGGCTATAGTAATGGCTCTTCTGTTAGCCACCTTGTTGTAGAACAGAGATGCTCACCTGGGCGCCCGTTGAGGGGCTAGCCCAGTGCGGCCGGGCTCGCCTGCTGTAAATGCAGGCAGCTTACGTAACAAGCATACGTCACAGTGAAGCGAGATAGCGACCACACTTTGCAGGGGAAGGAGCAGTGACATTCGATTGTGATTATGAAGCTCTCTCCCACTACTCAGCGAATGCTGATTGGGGTACAGTATTTTTTAAAACCCGCTATAATCGCAAGAAAAGTGATCTTCTCTAGATATTCCAGTTTGACATATGTTGCACTTGATATAAACAGTCAGTTTTATTTTCTTATATTAATTTTATACATTCAAAGAAAACTAATACGTTCTAATTACAGAGGTACAAGGTTTAAGCTTAGCATACAAGCTACGATTTACAATTCCTTGGATAGGAATGACAGTATTTCCATTTTTTTTTTAAAGGGGAAATCCTTGTTGTTCATTCAGCAAAAAGTAATATATTTACATAAATTGTCAAGTTTACCGCTTGATTTTGCACAGTGTTGTAATGTTGTGTGGCTTTCCCTGTCCATTGCATTTCTGAAAATATTATTTAAAACATATCAAGTATCTGATGATAATAGCTAGCCTCTAAATGGTGAGGGAGTTTCATCACGAGTGAGGACATGGACATTTACTATCCAAGATTAAGATTGTAAATGTGTCTACCAAATAGATGTACAGTATGCCTTCAAGTAAGCCTAAATAACCTAACTGATGTTATTCCCGGTAAGCATGATTGGATTGTTGGCAAGGTTTATCAGATAATTTAAACCCAACAAGCACAAGCCACAGCTTATCCACCTTATTATATTATATTGGAAATGTTACTAAAGAACCTCTTAAAATGTAATAGTAAACTTTGAAATTCATTACGTACATTACAAAATATTTGGGGTTGTAGTCTCAACTCTTTATTGCATCTGGTCAAAATAGCCTACATAAACTGCAATGAACATAAATAACTTATTTCTTACAACTTAAATTGAAAATTACGTGGATTTCTGCCCTTTCATTATTTTCTGCCTCTATTTCAAACTCTGGTGTCGCTGCAGTAATCGAGAGTGACTGGAAGAACTTCACCCAACCTTCACGGCCTGTAACGCAACTGTCATTGTTGTTGAGTAGTATACGCTCATCACGTGCCTGCCTGCCTGCCCGCTTACAGTGCTGTGCGCCTGTGGGTCGAAATACCCACCATGAGCACCTCTTTTGTAGAAGTATGTCAGTATAATAATTTGTGTGCATTTTGTCTAAACACAAGGCAGACTTCTGAAGTCCTATTCTGAAAATAAGTATACTCCACAAAATAAGCACTTGGACTGTACTGTGGGTCATTTAATATAACCTGCACTGAAATGTTACTCCTATATGTTGCAACTAGTTCAAGAATATGCTTACTGCAATACAGTAATCTAATTTAACTTCAAAACAATTTTTTTTCTGTGATGTCTAATACAATAAAGTCTATTCTTTAAGTACAGATAAAAAAGACAACATAAAAATATATACCCAAGTGATATCGAACATGGGATCTTGTGGTTCAGAAGCACACACATTGGCTATTTGGCTGTGTGACTTCATGGCACCTGTGTACAAACTGACGTGTATCACGGAATTCAGCTTCATATTGTTGCCAAATACTCACATTCTGACCTCTACAACATGTAAGCCAAGCAACATTGGACATTGTTGATTATACAGTGAAACCTTGTTAGTGCGTTCCTCATTAACAAGTTTTCCCGCTTAGCACATCGTAAATTCAAAGTTCATTCTCACCTTATTAAATCTATATAAAATTACCTCGCTTATCGCGCCACTAATTTTCGTTATTACCGCTTAGTATGATCAAATTTTTCTTAGCCCTGAAAGTGATCTTTGTCTTCCCTTGCGAAAGAAACTTGATTTCCAATCCGAGTAAGAGCCGTCACCACAGTTGTATGATTACGGAAAAAGGCTTCAGTTCCTGAACTTCACAGGATAAGTTGCACCTTCGGGGAGCAAGCTGTTAGCCTCAGGAATGTTCAGTTTTGCTTGCCAGTAAGCAGCAAGATTGCTCCTATTTGTGCTTGTATTTTGCATTCCATTCAGAAGTTAGAAATTTATTTTGTGTTGAGTGGTATAGTGAAGTGTAGCAAATATTTGTCGCATTATACTGTAGCCTATATCTGGATGAGGAACATAATCATGTGAAATTGACTAGCGTGGTGCATATTTGTCTTGAGATAGCCTTAGTTATGGATACGGAAAAGGTCTTGAAATTCCTTACTAATGAAGACAAAATCTTTCAGAAAGTAGACTGGCATTCGCATTTTAAAGCGTGCAGAGGTCACAAATGTTGAACTCGCACCTTCAAGTTTTGACTCGATCATTTGAATTGGTCCAAGTTTATTCAAATTGGTGTACAGTGTCATTCCTCCCGGTCACACACAGTCAAGTGTAACCTCCAATTATATTGTCTAAGTGTGTCACCAAAAAATGTTTAATAACCTACTGCTCCAAAAAATAAATGCTTCTACTAACAGTTGTTGTAGAAAGACTGATCTGCAATAATACTTCAATATTTTTACTGGCCCCCCCGTGCACATGTTTTCATATTTGTTGTTTGGTGTTTGTCCACACCTTTCAGTGCACTTATTTTATAAGCCCCAGCAGAAAAGGTTTTCATATTTGTTCTATTGTGTTTTTCACACCTTTTAATATTTTCCTCTCAATTTTAGAAATGGTAGATATAGTTTTCTCTGTACCCACGGATACACAACGTAAAATGCCCTCATGTTGGAAAAAATCGTATCCAGTATTTTCATATCCCTGTTGGATAGTTTTTATTTGTATAGTGGGTAGTACGTTTTCTCGCTTAGCACGTTCTGTTTTGTTGTCCCCTGCAGAAACGTCTTAACGAGGTTTTACTGTAACTCATCGAAAGTTGTGAAGGAATCTCCACAGCAGGTATCTACAATATCCCGTGCAGCTGCGGTCAGGTGTACATAGGCACTACAAAACTGATTATTGCCACATGATTAAAGAAGCATAAAATATAGCCGGCTGGGACAAGCAGATAGATCATCAGTCGCTCAACACTCGCTACTAGCAAGCCATGACATACAGTACAGCGACACCAAAGTACTGTCAACTATTCTATCTTATCACGCCCAGCTACAAAGGGAAGCCATTGAAATCCTGAAGTACATCAACAGCTCCAACCGTAAGGAGGAATCTGAACGGGAAAACAAAGCCTGGTTTCCAGTCCTGAAAGCCTTAAATCCGAAAGACATGATGGTCGTGGCAGAACATAAAGAGAAACGGGTGATCAGTTGCCTGTCTCCGCCAAGGCAGGTCGATGTACATCGGGTTCCTTAATGCTTCAACCATTGGCCGAAGAACAGCCAATCAGCGACCGCCCCTCCAGCGTGGTGGACCAATAGGCGAGCAGTGTACTGTAGCCTCCATCATATAATGAGGTGGAATTACAATACAACTTCATTCCACTGTGAGCTTTGCTGCTATCGAAGTTTGTTGGAACCCTTGATAATGCCGAACGCAGTCTTCGGTGAAACGTCGGACCATCACATGCTCCTGGACCACGGCCTACAAGCCCAGAAAACACTGACATGATTGAAACGTGGGCCATGAAAGCCTCGATTGCTATAGGCTATATAAAGTCGCGGAAGATTACCATCTAACTAAACCCATTGGCACCTTTTTTCCAAATCAGAAGACTGTATGTATCTTCATGGCAAGAAGAGCATATGGCAAAAAAGAACGCACTGCCATAGGACAGTGTGCTGGGTCCATTGCTGTAAAATGTGTATAGTATAATGGTTACAGCGTCCGCCATGCCAACTTGCTATGGGCTGGTGACGTCATGGTATCAGCCCACACGCTTATTCTTCGACTGCAGCAATCACGAACAAGGCTTTGATGCTAGATCAGACCCCTTCTCGCTTCAGCTCTTGGACTATGGAAATGATGAGACGATTAACCTGGAGTCTTCCATCTTGCGAGGTTCCTGGAAATATGCAGCATCCGGGCTGTTCTGGAATGACTGGCGCAGATATATGACAGGAATGTCTTGTTGGAGTTGGTGTAGTTCGGTTGTGAGCTCAGTCAGCGAGTGAGTGACTACCAGTGCTGTGAAGTGCGTGAACTGCCATGACTGTTGGACTAGCGTGCTACAGTGTTGGCTGACCATGAAAGAGGAATCTTGAAGCTGTGCGAAGGACCTTGTGTGTGGATGTAGAACTGTTTCGGCGCGCGCGAACTGTGTAGTGTGCAGCCGCTTTTGAAATACAGTGTACACTGTCCTAGGGTGCAAGTGCGCGTGACTTTGTGATATAACGGTTTAGCTTGTGAGAATAATTTGTAGTGTTAGAACAAGCGAGAAACTGAGAGAGAGAGAGAGCACGCGAACTGTGTAAGTGCGTGTTATGAGTGAAAGTTATGTGTAGTCGTGTGTAGTTTAGTGCCTAGTTAATAAATCCTAGTATAGAAGCTACCAGTCTAATGTTAATTTATCGTACTATCCTGCCAACTCATCACAATACTAATGACTGGTCCACTCCTAAAAACCCACATGCTGACGATGCTGTTGCAGCCACGCAGGGCAGGAGCTTAACTGAGGTTGAAACCATGCTAGGTGAAGCTCTGAAGGAGCTGTTATATCACGAAGCCAACAACCTAAAGCCATAACGAAGTAAGACACAAATGTGCACATTTCATCTGCGCAGCAGTGAAGTGAGAAGAACTTAACATTGTGTGGAGAGGGTGTGACTTGCCCCTCTTTTAAAGAACAATTGAACAAGAAATGCAGCTGTCCAAGCTAAGGGCGCCTATCTTTAAGTTGATGACTTATAAACAAAAATTTATAAGAAAGCTCGGACGGACTCTCATCACAGGGATGAGACAGTGCACTAATCATTAAGCAGGAGAATTAGAAATCACAAGGCTAATTAAGGCAGACTGATTAAAATGAACCAAGAAAATAACATTTATTAAACTGAATAAAAAATGACGCCGGTTTTACGGAGAACTGAATTTAAAGTAGAAAATGAATTTAACAAAAAAAATCGAATGACTCTACCTCGCGGAAACTTGCAATATTTTTAACTCGCTTGCTCACCATGTGGTCTTGTTCTGCTGTTCCTTGGAAAGCCTCCGTCCTTGTAGCGGGAACATCACCGGTCGTCTGAGATATCTCCATCTGCCGCCAAGTACCATTCCTGCCTTGCCAAGTGCATCTACCACTAATAGGACGATGGCTTCGAAACTACCACTCCCTGTTATGCTCTATCCCATATATTGGAGATGAGCCCTGAATCACTGTTAGAAAAACCCCCCTGGGTTATGCGGAGAGGATATTGAATTAACAATCCTTCCAACTTTACTGAAAATGTGTACCGTAGTTTTATTTCTAGCTAGTTTAATGCTACCTATTGTTTTAGACTGGTACAAACCGGTCTAGTATTATAGCTGTTTGTACTTCCTGATGAGTGGTTATACGCCCATCATTCAGAAATTCCTCAGTACCACGTCGTGGTAATGAAGTGAAGAATGAAGAAGTGATAAACTATCACACTAGTCCACTATGGTACATCAACCATACGACAAGTTCTCAAACCTAAAGCGAAATACAAGATAGAATCGAATGAATCCAAGAGCTCCAACACGCCCTTAAGTAAGCTTTACTGGCTCTAATTACAGGTTGAAACACGTGGTCCAATCAGGTGACACATCTCTTCCTACTCCAGATATCGAAGATGAAGGGTCCCCACGATGTTATTAACTGTTCTTCTATTATCCATTTCACTCAGTATCCATGGCAAGGGAATGCTCCTTTGAAAATATAGGCGGTGACCAGTTTGAATTACTCAGCTCGGAACACAGTAGGTGCGGTTACAACGCCTGGACATGTGCCGGCTTTTCCAAGAATTGATGTCTAAATTTCTCTCTTCTTCTTCCTCCTCGATGATGTGGCAAGATAGAGGAAACGCTACTGCAAGTTAAATTTACACCAATGTTGCAAGAATCTATGTTAATACAAGGATATTCAGCCCTCGTTCAAAAGTCATAGTTACAAAGTAATGAAATGATAGTGAGCAAATGATCAAACATGAATTATAATAAAATTACGTACGAAGATAAATATCATGATGCCAAAGATACCGTTCCTGAATTGATTAAACATGATAAAATTAACATAATTACACTGTGACGTCTGGAACGTTACAGGGGGATCGATTTCAGCAGGACTCAATCCTCAAATACCTTAGAATAATGTTGGAGTGACCTTGTCATACAAGCAGCATTGCTAGAATACAAAAGGTAAAGTGCACTCTAGAAACAATATCTGGCACAAACTCACCAGTTCTGCTTAGGGAGCACAGCAAGCATCACTGCTAACGTCAGCACTGGGGCTATGCATATCGGCAGCAGAATATACATGTCCTGTCCGGGAAGCATCGGCTCGCACAAACCATGTTGACATTGCACTCTGTGAAATAGTCCGCATCTTCACAGGATGCCTTAAACGAACACCTGTCCACAAACTCTACTCACTCATCAGAATCGCACCTCGAAATGTGCGAAGAAGAAATATAACTTGTACAGAATGCAAAAAAAAAACTGGAAGATCGATGCCACCCTGTGTATTGACATCATCCCCTCCTTAACACTGCCATAAGTCTAAGAAGAGCTTCTTAACTATATCCCATGCTTTTAAAGGACCTTAAAAAGCCATTTTCATGAAGTTGTAGAAGTTGATCAGAAATACAGGTCAGGGAAGAACCAGCCGTTGGAGAAGACCTTCCTTACACCATCTGGAGAACTCTAAACAGGGTCAGAGTTGGTGTTGCAATATGCAAGGCAAATCTTCAAAAGTGGGCACTACTCCTGGCAGGAAGCAGCACACAGAGTGCAGAGCCATCCAGGACCAAGCACATTTGGTCTGTGGAAGACTTCATGAACAATGCACAGCTCAGGACATCATGGAAGTAAATGACAAGGGTAACTCGGTTGCTAAATTCGGGAAACATTGCATCTGATATGGATACGGAAAGTAAGTTAGTTTATAATAACATGACAACAGAAGCATAAGGTTCAGCCAGTTGTCAACATCAGATACATAGCAGTACATGATCCTTGTCAACAGTGTCTACAGGAAGATGTAAGAGTAAACAATACATTAGAAATCAGAATTATTTACCATGAATTACCTTTTCATCATGCCTCTTAATGTAGTTTAAATGGTTCTGTTTGTTGTATTGGACAATGAAAAAAAGAAATAATTGTTGTAGATAATACAACGTTAGTCCTTATATCAGCAGGACAAGTACGAGAGAAATAAACTGATACGTACATCGAAAGTACAAGGTATCCCTGTGTTTTCAAATCACTGTAATATCTGATGTGTGGTAAATACCATAATAATATGCATTGAAAACCTACAACCTGTTTTCCAGTCTTTGACCGGGTCAGGGATGTAATGAATGAACCATATAGGCTATTATTACAATGGGGTCGCCACTCCCAAGGTGATAATAATATGCATTATCATACTAAAATAAATCTTGCCTCTGGATAGCTTTTAGGTGTATCCTAGAAATATTTTGTAAATCAATAAATTAAGAAACTATGCAGTAAAATGTATAAATATGCATGTGCCAGCTGATTCTTTGTTTATCCCAGTTACTCATGTAACTCTTACCCAAAAGAAATTGCTTAAAATTTGAGCTTTTAGCTATGTAGTTAACAGATGATTGTACAAGAAGTTAAGAGAGTAATTGTCTCGTAAGAACTGTATTATTAGCTTTACATAGATTCTTTAATAATATTACTTGAACTATTTATTGCTTGTGTTATGTGTTGTGTTACGTTAAGAAATTGATTTAGATTACTTCTCGCTAAGGCATATTCTTCTCTGTAACTATTGTAGGACAGTGCTTTTTGTAGTGTCATTGTGTCTCCTTTTGTGCTAATTGATTGTTCATTTCATCTCTTCCAGAGCTTCTACAACCATGTCTTCAATGGTTGCTATGCAGTCTTGCTGTTCATTGTGGTGATATTTTTCCTGATTTATGGAGTGGAGGTGTTCTTTAAGGTAAATAAACAGATTCAGTTGGTTATTTTTATGAAACACCCAATTCTTTCTCTTTCTGGTGATAGACATGTAATTGCATGTTATAAATCTCATTCCGTATTGGTGGCTATCACTTTACAAATAAAGAAAATCTTATGCTGTTCTCCTTTTCAATACAAAAACCATCTAGATTAGATAGGATAATGTCTGAACATGTTTCAGCCTATCTAAAGGCCATCTTCAGTAGAAGTTAAAATACTTCATTTAATTAAAGCAAATAAAAACGCCAAAAAATGTGTGGAATTAAAAGATAACGATTGTGATTAATATATTAAAACACGTGTGAATGTTGAGGTAGAAAATCCTCTCATCTAAAAACTCTTCTGGTTAATATGAAACTTGCTAATCCTTTTAAAAGTAGAAATCTGTTGCAAAACGTAGTGAGACTGTCAATAAGGGGATAATGAGTGTGGATTATCTGCAGCAGGTGAAAAGGAAAGAAATGATGATCGGGTGAAACAAATAAACCAAAAAATATTGCTTGAAAAGAAAAGGATATAGGTTCAATCAAACTTCTTCGTTAGAAGGCTGTCGTCTCGAGTGGTACGACCTTGTCAGTCTCGTGTCCATATTGACTGTAAACATGTGTGTACCTAGCAGAGAGTCTGGGCTGGTGTGGTTGGGAGAGGATAGGCTGAAATGTTGAGACATTACCTCATCTAATATAGATGTTTTTTTTGTATTGAAAAGGACAGTACAAGACTATTTTATTTGTAAAGTGATAGATTTGTAAAAAAAAAAAAAAAATGAGTTCAGCTCTTTATACTATAATAATATACTTTTAAATATTATGACTAAATTTAAATAGTATTGGAACAAAATTCAAGAAATGATATCATGAACACTTCTCATTTTACCTGGAAAAAAAAAAAACGTTAATGTTATTGTTTATATAATGCATTCCATTTCTTGATGGATGCAGTATTTTTGTATCCGTCTCTTGGCACAGGCCAGAGCAAAGTGTATTTTCCACCAAAGTCCCAGTCTCATCCATGGCTGTGACAATATGGAAGCTGCTGGGGTATGGGTGGTGCTGAGTACTCACATTTGGAGCACAACTATTGTAGAGTGTTATGAAAGGTGTTGCTCATAGGATCAGTCATGCTGCAGTAGCACGTTCTGGCCCAGTGAGGAAAGCAATGGCGAACTACCTCACTCCTCATCTTGCCTGGTACACCTCATTTGGGCTCTGCCATTGGTTTTTGCGGTTTCCCTATAACTGCATAGCCTTTGGTGGTGCTATTTGAGGGCTGATGACCTAACGGACAGACAGGCAGACAATGCATTTTCAAACCCTCGTAACTAAAAACAAAATTGAAATAATATGTCTACCCTACTTTTAAGGTGATCTGCATTTCCAGAATTACTAATCATAGCTTTGAATTTTTCTTAATACCTTAAGGCCTTTTGAAAACCTTGCTTATATGAGCAACTTATCATTTTGAAACAATTAAATTTGTTACAAAATGCCAGCTCATGTAGACATCTGTTTTGTGCCATTCCTCAGGCATTGTAATTTCCTACTGATCATACTAAAAATTAAATTATTCGTAAAATAAACTCAGTCTACACAGTGAATCAAAATTGTTTCCTTCATGGTGGTTACAAATCAGGATATTCCAGGATTCATACATACCAAGTATGTCCTATTCGTGTTTAAATTTGTGTTAACAGAATTTCAGAAGATATAATCTGTGACCTTCATAATAAACATTTTTGCAGCTATATGGGGGCAGTATTGCACCATTTTATAATCACATTGAGATATACTCATCAGTGAGATGTGATACAAGTAATGGAAAGGAACAAACAAATGCAAATCAAGTTGTATATAGAAAGATAGGAACGATGAATGGAACACACAACAGGAAAAACACAATATGGCTGTTGCAGAGGAAAGTTGGCTGACAGAGCCATTGAGGATAGATAACCATGCAAATACAGTCTATTCTTGCCAATTCAAATTTCTCGATAAATTGATCTGATTCGGTCCCTTGAGAAAACCTCAATAAATAAGAAAAATCCTGTGGGTTTTTTTTTTTTTTTTTTTTTTTTTTTTTTGCAAGTTTCTCTAAGTCACACCGACACAGACAGGTCTTATGACGACAATGGGACAGGAAGGAGCTAGGCGAGGAAAGGAAGCGGCCGTGGCCTTAATTAAGGTATAGCCCCAGCATTTGCCTGGTGTGAAAATGGGAAACCACGGAAAACCATCTTCAGGGTTGCCGACAGTGGGATTCGAGCCCACTATCTCCCGAATAGTGGATACTGGCCGCAATTAAGCGACTGCAGCTATCGAGCTCGGTAATCCTGCGTTTTGATACGCACATTAATTTGGAGAGATTGTCACGATAGACCAATAGTCCAATAGTGGAACCGAAACTAGTCCTACTTTTAATGAGGTAGAACAAAAGTTTGGTATATTTTGTAGTGTTGATTGGGAAGTCGTAATGAAATTCTGGTTACTGAAATGCCCTCATGTCGGAAAAAATCGTATCTAGTGTTTCCATATCCCTGTTGGATAGTTTTTTATTCATTTACTTGCTGACATTTCTTGATGGATATAGTACTTCTGCATCCATCTCTTGGCACAGGCCAGAGCAAAGTGTAGCTTCCACTAAAGTCCCAGTCTCATCCATGGCTGTGACAATATGGAAGCTGCTGGGGTATGGGCAGTGCTGATTGACATTCATAGCACAGCCAGTGTGTCTGAGTGTCATGAAAGATGTTGATCATAGGGTTAGTTGTGCTACAATAGCACTGTGTGGCCCAGTGAGGAAAGCAATGGCAAACTACCTCACTCCTCGTCTTGCCTAGTACATCTCATTTTGGTACTGCCATTGGTTTTTGTGGTTTGTCTATAACTGCATAGCCTTTGGTGATGCTATTTGAAGATCCAACCAGCCTCTGGGCTGATGACCTAACAGACATTCAATAGTATGTTCTCTCGCTTAACAAGTTCTTTTTCCTTGTCCCATGCAGAAACTTCTTAACAAGGATGTACTGTAATATATTATACATTATTAACCTGTTGATGAGTGCACCAAAAGACAGTCAACAGAGTGAGCTTGGTATTCTCCACTTGGTCCCACATGAGGGAGCACGGCATTTTTCGTTTTAGGCTAGTACTGAAAACTTAAGTGCTTACTGACATAATATGACAGCTGGCGGAGTTTTTGTTGTTGTTGTTGAACTTTTTCAGTTATTCGAATAGTGTCACTGTACAAATCCTAGTTCTATATGATGATGGTCTCTGACGGGAATGTGTACACTCACTACAGTATTACACGATTGCTGTCGATGTGTATAGTTGTTTGTACTCTTCGTAGCTGTAAATATTTTTGGTTTTTGTACGTATAACTGTGAATATTTTTTCTTTTGTAAATTACAAGTAATGCTATGGAGTTTCTGGACACTTTACTGCTAAAAACAATGGAAGGAATGTTGCACACCCGATTGGAGGTTGGACGCAAGATCCGTTATGCCTTAGAGGTCACCATTTTGTGAGGCCACTTCCGCAAAGTGAATCAAAGAAGTGTAAACTTCTCTAGCAATACTACGTTAGCAAACACACTACCCTGTCAGCACAGAAAAAGAAATAAACGAGCTTCGAGTGTTCTACTTGTGAGCTCGCTCTCTGCATACATCCTTGCCTTGAATAGTATCATATATTTTTAAAGTTCTGAATTGACAGTGTTTTCTCAATCCAAAATGTGTTTGTATGTCTCTCAAAGTCTCTCAAAGTTGTAATAAATAAGTTAATTGTAAATTTTAAAAAAATATTACTCCCCAGAGGTTGTTTACTGGTCAAATACGTACTCGGATGCGGCTGTCATTATTGCATGGCATATGCCATGCGCACTTGTCATAAGGTTAAGAAGTTAAACAATTAGGAGTGTGATGTTGCAAAATTTTCCTTATTCTTTTCATTGGCTGTATATGAGTCCACACTTGCAAATATCACTCAGGGTCAATTCTTCTGATCCATTTTTTTTCCTGATTTTTTTTGCACATAAGGAACTCGCTGATTTTGAAATGGCCTTCATTCGAAAATAAGACTTTCATCCAATCTTCCTCAGTCCAGTGTATATGGAATTTAGCCCATATGAGTCTCTTTTTGTGCATTACTTCCATCTGAAGCAGCTTTTTCTATGGCCTTCATGCTCTTCTGCGAGCCTCTAACAGTTTGCGGTGAACTGTTGTAATGTGAATATATCGCCCACTGACTTAAATCTCTGTTTAGGTCAGCAGCTGAGAGCCTGGGCTTTATTTTGCTCTTGCCTTTGCTGGCAAGACCTAGTGTTTACAGTGCATTATGTCTTGTAATGTGGGCTAGAACAAATTTGTTAGTTTTATTGGCCTTTGTCAGTCTCATCCTTGGCTTTGACAGCATAAGTGACCAAGATATGAGTGATGTTGGCAATGAAGTGTCTTATGCAGCCAGTCCCTGTGATGAATTGTGTGAAAGTGTTGTTCATAGTGTTGGTTGGTGCTTGCCTTCTAGCAGAATTGGCAGACATATACTAGGTGAGTCAGCCGCGTCTGATGTTTCTGCCTTTTAGGCATCCCAACGAACGTCAGTGGGGTGATGGTCGATTTTCCTTTGCCGTATACCAAGCTAGTCACCTTTAAAGCACTTACTGAGTAATTAGTGCATGACTTTTGCAAAAACATGTATGCAACAGGTATTTATACAATACATCAATCTGTCATGTGGTTATGTAAAATGTACATTCCAGTAATAAACTTTCGATTGGTTATGAAATTATCGCTAATAGCGATGGCATACTGATGGAAAACGCGTGAGTTAGTGAAGCGGGACGTAGTTTTACACCAAGTAAGCTTTCTGATAAACTGGAAGCAAGTCACCGTGGTGTAGGGGACTAACTACAGGCATGTTGACGCATGTTGCGTTGGTAGGTGGGTTTGAATTCCACGAGCAATAAATATTTTTATTCACATTGTAAACTTTGAGGATCAAATAAGAGGCCATTCCTGCCACATTCAACCAATAGCATGCATGTTGTATGTGTAGTGGCCTGACACTTGTGTAGCCTAGCAGTCCTGGTCATTTCTTCGCTATGTATTCAGCAGATGAGTAGGTAGACATGCTACTCATCTACGGCGAAACAAGACAGAACGCACAGGAAGCACAGCGTCTGTACAAAGAAAGGTTTCTGCACAGACAACAACCAAACGCAAATACGTTTAGGAGGGTGGAGCGACGTTTGCGTGTAACTTCGTCACTTTCCCGAACAGGTCCTGTTAGAGAGGGACCAGTTACGTCCAGTGAAACTGCTGAGATGGTTTTGGACACTTTCCGGGAGAATCCTCACGCGAGCACCCAGGCAGTAGCACAACATCCCAACATCAGCCAGTTGTCTGTTGTAAGGATATTTCATTCCAGTTTTTTTTTTTTTTGTCCCGTGTCACCTGCATTTACATCAAGAACTCGACGGACGAGATTTCGAAACTTGTGTTGATATCTTTGCGTGGATACTGACGCAAGTGGCAAATGACCCAGCGTTTGTATCTCGCATTTTATTTTTGGACGAGGCACGATTTCATAGTAATGTCTCTGTGAATCATCATAATATGCACTACTGGAGTGTTGAGAATCCCCACTGGGTAGGGCAGGCAGCATGTCACGATGGGGAGTAAACGTCTGGTGTGTTATACTGGGTGATCACCTAATTGGACCATATTTCTTTGAGGATCATTTGACAGGAGCCCAGTACCTACAGTTTCTTCAAGACCAACTACCATTGCTGCTAGAGGAGGTGCCCCTGGGTGAGTGTGTAACCATGTGGTATCAACACGACAGAGCTCCCCCCGCACATGTCAGCAGATGTTCGCAACTACCTGAATGTTACACATCTCGGTTGATGGATAGGAAGGGGAGGACCTGTCACCTGGCCTGCTAGATTGCCCGATTTGATGCCACTGGACTTCTTCCTATGGGGCTATTTGAAGGATGTAGTGTTCGCTCAGCAGCCGTAAAATCCTGAAAGCCTTTGAAACCTTATTACGGAAGCCTGTGAATCTGTAACACCTACAATGCTATAAAGAGCCCGAATGACAGTTCAAGGGTGTGCTGAAACGTGCATTACTGCAGAAGGCCATCTATTCGAACACTTACTGCGCTAACAGGCTGTTGCTCAATCAAGTGGATTCAAACCCCCAACCATTATATCCTTGTCCAGCCCTGTTTATAAAACATCCACATAAGCAGCCCTAATGGCCTAGAACAATGCCTAAATAAATAAATAAATAAATAACCCACGACATGAGGGCATTCGGATATATTGGCTCTGTGCATGATTCTCAAAGTATGAAATGCGAATAAAGTTTAGACTCAAGTGGGATTCGAACCCACCTACCAAACACAGCTGTTTTAACAGCACCACACTTAACCTATGACACCACGGCG
Source organism: Anabrus simplex (assembly GCF_040414725.1). Taxonomy (NCBI): domain Eukaryota; kingdom Metazoa; phylum Arthropoda; class Insecta; order Orthoptera; family Tettigoniidae; genus Anabrus; species Anabrus simplex. The sequence goes on from NC_090267.1 coordinate 467,055,385, forward strand.
ACTCCAGCAAGTAGGATTCCAGAAAGCTTACTAGATGTACATTTCCATTTCGCTAATGCACACAAGTTTTCTATCAGAATGCCATCGCTTTAGCGTTCATTTCGTACCCTACTGAAAGCTCATAAATGGTACGTACTTTTTACATAACTGTATGGCAGTTTGATGCATTGTATAAATGCCTGTCGCATACGTTACATGTTTTTGCAAAGGTAATGGTGCAGTGAGTGATTAAATGCAATTGTTGCTTGGTATACGGCAAAGGAAAATAGACCGTAACGAGACCAGTGACATTCGGCGGTATGCCTTAACAGCATAAAACGTCAGGCGCAGCTGACTCGCCCGGTATAATATCAACTTCTGGCTCTGCGAGGAAAGCAACAGTAAACTATCTTACTCCTAATTTCCCTAGTACTCTTCTTCAGCGATGCCTAAGTCATCTATGACGGCTAATGGTGGAGCTGTTTAGGATCCAACTAACCTTCAGGCTGAGCAACTACCGTGTTCATACATAAATACATACATGTAGATACATAATGAGTCGAGTCTTGTTTTGGTGTACTCTTGTGCTTCCAACAGTTTCCTTCCTTCAACAATAAATAGTACCCAGTTTCTCGGTACTGCTTTAAAATGTAATATCTGTAGCCAGGCCAATACCCCATTGTGCAGCACTTTGTTTCGTAGAGGTGTGCTCAGCTGATGACAGTTTTTTTAACGGTATAAAAATGACCAAGATTTGAGCAATAGTAGTAATGCCATGCCGTATACAGCCAGTTCCTGCGATGAATAGTGTGAAAGTGTTGTTCATACTACTCATTTGCATTACAATAACACAATACTGAAAACGTATACATCTTAGACACATGCAGGAACATCCTGCAATGTCCAATAAAGTTCACAAAAATGCTGCCATACACCTACAATGTAATTAATTTGAAAGGGGGAATAGATGATTCTGCCAATATTAGTTGTAAGAAGTCTTGGAAACAACTGTGTTCTGATTAATTTGCATACTACTTTTTGTACTCACAACAGGTAACTTGCACACGAGTATGAAGTTTCTGATTTTGAGTCGGAGTACTGTGCGGTTCCCAGCCGTGCAACCTGGGCTGCCGTGGAAGTAGGGGTAGAAAATGGTTTGTGAGGTGTGGAGACTGCTGTTATTCTGGTGCCAGAGAGACCAGGGAGTTTCATTCCGGCTGCCTTTCTTGCATTCCTTGCATGTTAGAGCTGGGAACTGCACAGTAAACTAGACTATTTACTGTTACAGAAATAGAATAAGTATCAGAAGACATCAAAATCAGAAACTCCAGGATTAACACATTGAGTGCCAGACCAAAATTCATAGGATTAAGAAGTTATCATGTATTAAAACCACCTTTCCAATACACACTAGTCCTTTATATTTAGGATAAAACTGTTAATAGAAATTACAAGTAGGACATGTTTTGCTCAATCTTGGTGAGCATCGTCAGCTAAAGAAAACTTAAATCATGATGGGTCAGGGCTCTGATCCCGGTATATATAACGAAAAAACGTCTAATATTACATCGATAAAATACGAATTTTAACAATTTAAAAATAATCAAGAAGTATATATTATGTCTATTAGAACAAATATTAATCTTTAAAATTGCTTAAAATGTAAGTGGAATGAATCACTTGAAAATGTTACTATAATATGTAGCGATTAATTGTTCGTATAAAACAATAACCGTAATAATCTTTGCTCAATGGCATTAGACTGTTTGTGGTTAAAAACAGTTATTCACATAAGGGTGAACTCTTGTAATAAACTATGATGTTGTTTCATAAAATAAACATGATGTGAAATGCTAAAATCACATATATTGGTTGAAAAGCGAACTGCACTGATGGATAAAACGTAGTCTGAATTGGCGTAAATAACCTTATGGGACTCCTTCGCATTGTATTTCAAACATTATTTGTGTAGTAGTGTGTTAATATTCAAATGGAGAACTACTGATCTCGTAGCTGAAAAAGCATAAATCGTGTGTATCCTGTAAAAAGAAGAGAAAGGAAGAACAGTATGTGTGTTGATTGAGGGGCGATTAGTCCCTTGGTTGTTACGGAGGTTTGATGGTCACCGACTTGCTGCTACGTGAAGGGAAGAAGGGTCGGCTCAAATGGAAACCGACTCCTGGCCTAGTCAGAGCTCTGCGGAACGATTAGGGCACCGCCTCGCCATAAGTCCCCTTAATCCACATCGAAAGCAGGCGACTCCCGATAACCCCATATTATTCCTCTCGCTACCAACGGCACTAGGTGAGGAATTGATGGGAATACGAGGAGGACATCGATTGCGCAAATGATCAATTGCCCCACAGGCGTAACAGTTCCTAACAAGAGCAGTTTTCCCAGACGAGGGTGGCTGAGTACGTTGGTTTGACAAAGGTACATTCGACTCGCGCAGAGAGTCGGCATGGCGAACTCCCTCAGCAGATATCACCACAGCCTCGAGTTCGATAAATGTACGAGGGCGAGTAGCAAAGCACATATAAGATCAATAATTAGGGGAGATGTCCTCCACGATCATAGACACCATTTGCTGTTCAGAGTAACCAAGTGCGAACACCCGAGCATAAAATTTAATATCCAAAATAAAATCAGACAAGCTCTCGCCTAAACGCTGCAGTCTAAAATAATGTTTCTGAATTAAAGAATTAAGAGCACGTGCCGGGATAAAATATGTCAACAAGTTTGCATGGAACTCATGCAAGGAAGTTTGGGCTGGTATGGCATCAACGATTTTATCAGCTAACACACCGGTGGCATAGGGGTAAATAATTTGGAGGACCTGTACGTTCGATATTCCGAAGACCAAGGCATGGTCCTAGAATTCGACAAAATCGAAGGAACCACACAACCTCGCTCGCCGAGCTGACCGAATAACAAGAAGCCTTTTTCAACACAAGACTCATGGGGTGGAGAAGACTAGAAAACCCCGCGTTGTAGAGCACCGAAGTAGACTGCTGATCCTTGCATGAAAGGCCATCACGATTTCTTAATGGAGGCATAGACAAAGGGGCCGACTGCCCATTTAACTCAACTTCGTCAACTGCCTTATTCGACTAACCTTCAGCTGGAGTAACGGAAAGGCAGTGTTCTTAGGTTTAGCTGACAGCCTCACCAACCATGAATCAACCTTCTCCAATAATGTGGAGGTTTCCAATTGCAGTGCCTCAACCTGACCCTTGAGATCATCTTTTAAGTTCTAAAGAGCGCAAATCTTCGATCCTATGTAAATAGTGGTAAAGACAATCTTGAACCCTCTTTAACTCATGAACCGAAGCAATATCAGTTTCCAAAAAATCCATGACTGAGATGATCTCTGTTAAGTTTACCCGAATCAAGGACGTCGCCCCACCGACCTCGCTATCAGTATAAACAGGCACAGTAATAGGTTTATCAAGGTTCGACCTTAATAAATTCTCATCGCTTTTCACAGTTCCTTTTGACTCCAAGTTTCTAAGGAGCAGTTCATACAATAACTTTTCCTTTCGCAAGGACCCCGGATAAGGGACATCTCGAGCCGCCATAATGTTCTAACACTGTTAGACCCACAGGTCGAAAGAATTCGAAGAGTACACTCGAAGGTAAACAGAATAATACTCGATTGAAACCAGGCCCATTCAACCACGCTCCGGGCTACCACTCCGTTACCCCGCGTAGGTTTACAAACATTCCCACACGAGAAGGAATGAAAGAAAAGCGCACGGCCCCGGGCCTGTTTCAAGATAACATTCCTTTCGGGAAATAACCACATTTATTATGAATACAAATCCCCTTAGTGGGTTTTCCTTTAGAGTGTTAACATGTACAATATAGAACAATATAGTTTAAATCTCAACACAGCCTCAGGCTGTGAAAGAAGTAGGCCTACATTAATACTGGGCATTGTGCCCCAAAGGTTTAATATAATACCTCAGCCAGGACATTAAAACAATTCAACCTTTCAAAGCTGCCCTCCATTTAAAAGCATCCAGTGCATACAATAGCAGAGAAAAAACTAGCTTCAATTCATCATCTTAAACCAATGACGATGGAGGTGGCAGCTAATTTCCAAGGTGCCTGCACGTATACGATTACATTAAAAGGCACTAGATTACAATCGTGTTGTATGACTGAATATTTCGGAAACCCAGTAGCGAGATCCTCCCTTCGTTCTACTCCGCGCTAATACTCCAATTTTATTTAGTTAGTTCTTACCTCCACACCGTGGACAAGGAAGGGTTCGGGACCCCAGCAGAGCCTGCCGCTGTCACTCAAGGCACCGAGAATATCTCCGGCCGCTGGCTTTCAGGCAAGTCCCTGACCCCTGTCCGTAGCTCGACAAGCGTGCGAGCGGCAGAAGGGAGGGAGGGGAGGAAGGCCAGCACAATTGGATGGAAAAGCAGGGATGGCACGTTTCCATAGTAACATGCAAGCGCGGCGGAAGTAGGAAGGGAGAATATCAACCTTTAGAAATACGTGCCAAGACACATTATAAATAATAAGCCATAAAAGGCCAAACATAGAAATAATAATAAATGGAAAAAAACCGTCGTCAATTTTAAGGGCGCAACCAGGCAGCCAACAAAGCCCAAAGGGGGCGGGGGAATTGCCTAAAACATACGGCACAATGTATATTAGGTAAAATATTGCGACCATATACAGGGTCGTATTGGTCATTATGAATTGTACACACACGCGCCCACGTATGGGATCGCACTTATACAGTAGTTACTGTCCCGAAGCTCGATCATACTTACCTTTTCCTTTGCAGGGAAGTGTTATATGCCGTTGATTATGAAGGACGCGTTAGCTTGTTCATACTGGAGCCGTAGAAATTTACAATCCCGTTTTTTTAGGTCAGGAAATGTTTGTAAATGACTATCTTCTGATTTGAAGTCAGGACATTTTCCTATAAAATGTTGTTATATAAAGTAGTGAAAAATCATGTAAATTTGGTAAATTGGGATGTAAGAGAATAATATTATAAAAATAATTAGTAGTTATGGAATATTGAATAAGTATAAAATTATGTTTCTATAACTTTTAATTTGGGTAAGAGAACCTAGCAGCGATAATTGTGCAACATGGGAACCAGTGACTATATCGTTGAAGACGGTCATAATTGTTGCAACAGCTGGCTTGGAAACCCGGAGTACAGTTGGGAAGTGTATGCGGAAGATTATAATTCATCAGTGTGGATGAACGTGTAAGATCGCTATTTGCTCTGTACTGGGTTCAAAATCATTGTAACCATATACTTAGTCTATATCATCATCGCCCGACTTGTTCGATATACCATCCAGATTATCTGCACTAAGTCTTTTATTGTTGGATTTACTCGTAGCGACTTTAAAAAAACAAGGGAACTTGCAGAACTCCACACTTACATAAACAATCCGTGCGCGAGATAGACAATGACTTTGTCACCCTACAGAGCACGCTTAATGTACCCATATGGGGTCGCGCCAAAATAGGAATTGACGAATGGAAAGTGACTAAAGTCAAAGAAATATTAATATTTCTTTGACTTTAACGTACAATTCAATACGGACCAAAATATGAGAATTATAACGTAACGGAAAGTGACTATGCACGTACTTAAGTAGATGACCAACAGATGGCAGGAAGATACTTGATAATGCTTCGAAACACATACTTACTGCGCACTCAAATGGGTTCGCACAGTTCACTATTTACAATGAACATACGACCCGATATAGGGACGTGAAATTCAAAAACTTGACCACTCTCGCGTATCCAGATGGGGTCGCTTGGCACTCAACGTGTTAAATAGGGTACTTCGTAAATTTCTTGTAAATAGCTGTTAAAAATGAATGACATTGGCTGCCTAGTGATATTGCCGAGAATAGTAAATGTAAACTACCTCACTGACTGCAATTATTGCTTTCTTGAAGTCAAGGAAAACTAATGAGAGACCAGACCCATTGTGTTCCTGGATGTATGTGTTTAGCTAACTTTTTGAATGAATGAATAAATGAATGTATTAATATTTTTTTTTAAACTGATACCTTACGATGGTATATGGTACAGCTATCAATGAAATTTAATAAGATTTAATGATGTAATTTGTATGTCCATCCCTTATCACATTTCTTTATGGGGTCTGAGTAGGAGAGCAGTGACAGTTCAGAAACATAGCATCAGCATTTTTTCTGCTGAGTCAGCACCTGAGGTCATTGACTCTGGCCAAGGTCATTCACCCCATGGCGTCATGACCACGTGACAGTGACGTCACGACCATATGCTCTTGTTTGTAAACAATGCCACGTGCTTGACGAACCCTAACCTCGCTCTTTTAAGCACATGGGCGTTGCTAACGTCACTGCTGCCATCTTGACAGGGCATAACCTCATTGTTGCAACCTTAAGCATGTGGGGGCGCGGAATTTAAAATCCACGAGCTTTTGACAGCTGTCAAGATGACAGGTCCTAATCATGTGCACTTGTTGATTAAGTGAACGCAGCTAACCTCAGTGCTACCATCTTAACAGGGCCAAACCTCACTGTTGTCACCTTAACCGCGTAGGGGTGCGGAATTTGAAAAAGTAAGCAAGGCTAACCTCATAGACGGGAGTTAACTGCAAGCTGAGGCGTGCAGGAGTGCAGGCTAATCTCGGAGAAGTTTTATGCTTTGTTAAATTCGGGGGGGGGGGGGGGGGGAGGGAAGAGAGGTAGTCCTCTTTTCCCAGCTCCCCTTACCAAAAAAAGGGATGGGTGAGTGAGAGATGTGTGCGCTCTCTCTCTCTCTCTCTCCCTCCCACCATAGTGACGAGTCCTCTACAAGAAGAAAATATTGTCCCGGGTAAGATGCTAGGGCACGGCCACCTCTTGCGAGGCGAGTGAAACTGCAACTTGCAGCTTTATTTATACCAACGTTGCGCGGGTGGGGGGGTGCACAGATCAGCATGCAGTGCACGTGCATTATGAGACGATTGTTGCGCACGCTGGTAAAAGAAAAGATAAGCTTATTTTGACATTTGTCGATTTGCATGCATCGATTAAAGATAGTTGCGCATTCTGGTAAAGGTAAGCTCATCTCGTATGCGTGCGCATCTTAATGGGACTTAGCGAAACACGTAGGCGCTGCTAACCTCATCTTGACGGGGCCTAACCTTATAGCTGCCACCTTATGCACGTGGTGGCGCTGAATTTAAAATCCACGTGCTTTTGACAGTTGCCGTCTTAACAGGTCGTAACTACGTGGGCGCTGAATTTTGTTGCCACCTTATGCACGTGAATGGTGCGGAATTTAAAATCCACATGCTGTTGACAGCTGTAATCTTGACAGGTCCTAACCATGTGGGCGTGGAATTTAAACAAGTGAACATAGCTGTCCTTGCTGCTGGCATCTTGACCGACCCTAACCTCACTGTTACTATCTTAATCATGTGGGGAGAGCGGAATTTGAAAAAGTGACAGCCACGTGCTCTTGTTTTTCCGCGGAATTCTGTTCGATCGCTATAACCTGACTTGACTGGGGACTTAATCACGTGCAGACGAGGAATTTTTTGAAAAAATTATAACGATCCTAAAGCCAGGTGGCCTAACCACAGTGGATTAAGGCAAGCTGCCCTTCTCGACAAGACCCTTCCCAACGTAGTTTTTATGCAAACTGCCCTTCTTGACATGACATTAGCTTCCGGGTTAGTCAAATATTTATCGAAAATATTACCTTTTACCAGATACACGTACGTTATTAAACTGGAAAGCATAGTGCAGCGTTTTCCTCTTGTTTTTATGTGTTGCATAAGTTTTTTTTACTTACCCTTTTTCTTTTTTACCCTTTTCCTTTAATAATAAAGGAAGAGGAGGGAGCGGTAGGAGGAGGATGCGGTAAGGCGAAGATAATACTTTTTTCCTTTTTCAATATTCATACATTTTCCTTTCAAATTGATAAAACGAGAGGTGGGAGCGGTAGGAGGAGGATGCGGTAAGGTGAAAGTAATACATTTTATCCTTTTTTGATATTCATATTTTTCCTTTTCAGTTGATAAACACGTCGAGAGATGATTAGAGTTTTAAAGAATAGCTGCCCTTCTCGACGTGGTCCCTTCCCGACACCATTTTGATCGTGTTCTGAACAGAAAAACTTACCTTGATTATAATGCAAACACAATAGTTACCGTAACAGAATTTTAAGAAAGTCGTGGGAGTCTTAACTCTGTTCCCTTTCTATTAGAAAAAAATCTCTAATATATGCATTGTGGAATTCGAACACTAATCTATTTGTTTAAAACAGGCTATACATAACAAACGCACCTTTTTAATATTGATATTGGTGCTTTCACTGCCCGTACTTATAGACATGATACTGTATAGGCTTTTGGGCTTTTGCCGTGTCAAGAAAATAAGGTGAAATTCTTTACGTTTCACAGAGAACTGTGTTCTGAATCATCAGAAGAAAATCTCGACTGTCCACGAGAAAGAACAGTTGAGATTTCAAGTTTTTCTTCTGATGATGCAGAGGACAGTTCTCTGATGTAAAGAATTTCACCTTATTTTCTTGACACGGCATAAACCCAAAAGCCTATACAGTATCATGCACTTCTTTAACCCTCTCGTGTGCACAAGCCTCATATGAGGTCTCAAAATTATGTTTTGTTTAGTGCGCCGTTCATTTAATATTGTTATGAATTTGTGGAAAATTATGACTTTGTTCTTCACTTTAGACTTCATGTGAGGTGTGATATTAGTCACAACTATATCTATGAGATGACAGCACTTCCGTGCAGCTGCGAAGTTGTAGGCTGTTATGGCGCTCTTGTTATTTGTGTGTTTCATATGAAGACTAAATTATTGAAATTGATACGTCCTTTACGAATATATGCAACTGAAAAGTAAAAATGTTTTATATAGCAGAAAAGCATGTTCTTTCCAACGGTATTAGTATTTTTATTGTACATGCAATTTAGTACCATTATTTTGTGTAATAATATAGGGGCCTCATATGAGGTCTAAATGTACGAGAGGTTATGGTTCACAGTCATAACCTCAGTTAGAACTACACCACATTGTAGTGTTTTGGTGGAATTTTTTTATGCAAACCAAGACAGACTACTGATGTTTCATGGCACATTTGTCATATATTCTCAAAAATATGCATTTAGAACAAAATGGATGAAGAACCAGGGCCGTCTGTAGAAAATGTAGTCTTCACAACAAATGTCACAATACCTGACAATATGAGATACAGAAGTATTTGCACTTCATTGACAATCAGAACATTCCAGCAGACATCAATGATCGGTTTATACGTTTACGTCCTATAATTGACCATTTCAAGCACATCTTTAGATGTTCTTCCCAGCCAGAGGAATTTTCATAAGGTGATGAGATGGTCCGTTTCAAAGGCCGACCAAAACTGAAACAATGTGTGAAGAGTAAACCCTAAAAATGGGGATTCAAAATTTGGGTCTCAACCAGTTCCTCAGGATACATCCATAGCTTTGAGATCTATCGAGGAAAAGTGCAAAATGGTGAAGGTCATTCTGAATTTGGAGCAGTTGGTGATGATCTTCTTGGGCTGCGTGAAGACGTGAAGTTCAAAAGCCATAAGCTTTTGATAATCTGTTTACGTCGATTAATCTTCTCTAGAAACTTCTTGAAGATGGCATTTATGCTTCCAGGACTATCAGAGCTAACAGGCTTTGTGGTGCTGATTTCAAACTGCGGTCTGTGAAAACCTTGAAGGAACCGAGAGGGTTGTACTCTGTTACCTCGCAGTCCAACATCACAATAACCTGCTGGCATGATAATTCATTTTTACACGTAGCATCTACATTTGCTGGAGCAGAACCTGTAGGTGTTGCTAAGAGATAGTGTCGAAAACTGCGCACAATCATTGAAATTCCACAACCATATTCCATCAGCGTTTACAATTCCCACATGGGTGGCGTACATCTAATGAACTCGCTCGTAGGTTTTTATCGGCACACCATAAGGCACAAAAGGGAGTACTTCAGAGTATTCCATTATCTACTGAATGTGACCATTGTAAACTGTTGGATCCTCTGGATAATGAACCCAGATTGTGAGAAGTTGCATCTGTTAGAATTCAAGTCCTCAGTAACTACTTCTCTAATTTACATGGGAAGCAATCATGAACCCAAGAAAGGAAGACCCGCTTCACAGATGCCACCAGCAACCAAAAAAAGGTTGAAAGTGAAGGCTACCTATAAGCAGGGAAAGGATAAAAGTGCCACCTTCACGGTTGTTCAAGGAAAACCAGGTGTGTCTGCCGTCACTGCCAATATGCCCTTTGTCCACAGTGTTTTGAGGAATTCCATAGCAGGAAATAACAACAACAGCCACTCCTTAATGCAAAATTTAGTTCGGTAAAACGTGCATGTAAAACTGACATCCAGCGCAAAGTATCTCCCAAGAAAATTATTCCTCATTTCAGTTGTGTTGTGGTGTGTGTGGACTCCCTTCATGCACATAGGCCTCATTTGAGGTCCGTGGAATTTTCATAGAAAATGAACTATTATTTCTTTTTCTTTAACATGATTGTATTTTGTAACCTTCCAATGAATAAAAAATCAAGACAAATTTTTTTTCACTTCAAACTGCAAATGCGTGCACGAGAGGGTTAAGATATATATGCAATCAGCATACACACAAAAGTATGGAATTGATTGTAGAACAAGCAAATTCTGTATGTCACCATCCAACAAGACAAAATATGTTGACAATCTGTGATAGGAGGAGGGTGCATGAAGAGAAATTGACATGCAGGCAGATAATGATTGCATGGAATAAAACTACCTCACTTTCCTATATAATATCAACTTTTTTATGATGCAAATGGAATTTTAAAAATCATGATTTGAACTCCGATCTTCCTCTGTTTAGCTTTAGAATAATACATGGATCACGTGGATTTCAAACCCTGTTCACTCATTTTGTCAGAATAAAGTAAAAATTCTCGAATACCTGGAATCTCACTGGATTAATGCAAGAATGAAAATACCTCACTCCTTATTGTGTATGCTGTCTACACAGTTAACAGTGTATACGTGATAACAAACGCACTACTTCATTAATGATATACACACACAGAACACACTCTATTGTAAAACTGAACACACACAGAAAATATGGAATTGATTGTTGGACAAGCAAATGCTGTAAGGTAGCCTCTACACACACACACACACACACACACACACACACACACATTTTGATTACCGGAGATACTTCTATCGAACAGCATTGTGAGGGTAGCATAAGGCTTTATGTTCCCGCCCAACAAACAAATAACTATGAATAGCACCCTCTTACTGCGGAGAGGATTTTTTACACACACATAGAATAATATATACTTACGCTGAATGGGTTGAATGGCGCTGGCCTTCTTGATGATACTTCATATCTTCTAACGAAAGGCAATATGATCTTCTGCTGTCGTCATAGTAAATTCCAAGCAAATGCTGCGACTATCTTCTATCGATGTGTATATAACACAACAGCTTATACTTACTATCGTCTAACGAATATTGTTACAAGACAATCCCTGTTCTGACTGGAAATCGAACACATGAATACTGTCTTACTTAGTTGTGCAACCACAATACTGTAATCATTGGCAGGAGGGCAACTCCAAGTCTTAAGAGGTGAACGCGTAGTCAGCGGAGTGATAGACCACTTATCCTCGAAGAAAACAATCACTGATCACTAATTAATAGTAGATAGAAGTAAGCTTGAAGGATTTACTTGCGATAACCTAAGTAGGAATCAAACTCAGCCTTACGAACTAGCACATAGTAAATATCAAGCAAATACTAGCACTATATCGATTGTTATTTTTCCCACCGCAGTTAATGTGAATGTCTGTTATCGCTAACACCCCGACGCACAAAAGTACAGAAAGAAAATATTCATACACTTACCTTTGAAGAAAACAATAATCACTACCAACATTAATAGTTCATAAATGTAAGCTCGAAGGATTTACTTCCAATAAGCTTGGTAGGAATTGAATTCAGCCTCACCAAGAAGACAGGATCAGTAGTGTTGGGATGCATTTTGGTCGACACTTACAAGTGTTTAGAACACTGAATGTTTCATTGTAACTTTTTAAGCTTTGAAGAAAACAAAAATCATTACCATGATTAATAGTAGATAGATGTAAGCTCAAAAGATTTACTTCTGATAACGTGGGTAGGATTCTAACCTAGCCTCACGAACTAGCCTATAGTAAATACTAAGCAAATGCTAGGACTGTTATGTTTAGCACCCAACAATATTGTTCCGTCTTAATAATGATAATAATAATAATAATAATAATAACATTATTGGCTTTTTCATCCTACTACCTTTTTTTTATGGATGCGGAGGTGGCAAAAATACAAAGCAAATGCTAGAGGATACTGAATATCTCGGAAGAAGAGCGGGAGAGAAGAAGAGAAAGGATGAAGAGGTTCTGGGAGGAGAAGAAGAAAATGCAATCTATGAAGGAGCTGTCCGTGGTCCTACAGAGGCCGTAACGCAAGCAGAAGAAGAAGAAGAAGAAGAAGAAGAAGCAAATGCTAGAACTATACAACACATCACGCAACAATATTGATCCCGTCTTCTGGATAAAATGATTAGCGATGTTACGGACGTATCTCTTTCGACTACCGAATTATGAAGCTACCAAGCTAAAATCACAATCACAGAACCTTAAACACTCTTTGAAGAAAACATGCATTATATGTGCCGAGGTAGGGAAAATACAAAGAAAATGCTAAGGCAGATTAACACATCACTCTAACAATATTGATCCCATCTCCTTTGTAAAATAAGCGATGTTTGGTTATAGACGTGTAGCGTTTAGTGATGAGGACGGTGCGAAGTGATATACGCTGACCACACATTACCTCGTAATCTGCAGGCCTTTGTAAGCTGAGCAGCAGTCGCTTGGTAGTCAAAGTCCTCCGTCATTTTACATTTTCAGCAAATCACACATTTTACAAAAAACTAAATAAAAACTGCATAATAGGTTGCTGACTGTTGTATTAGACGTTTAGAAAACATTGATAACATCGGCTTTATATTCCTACACAGTTTTCGAAGACATTGAGGTGTAGTAATTTTTTCACACGGATTACATTCTTAAACAACAATAATCACCACTATCACTCTGCACAGTAAAACTTATATACACACATACATATTTATTAGCTTACCTAAGATTATCAATACGTACAAATAAAGGGAAGTAATCCTGTTTAAAATTGAAATACATTCAGTAGATAGGTAGACAGGGTTCTGCTCATTGCACGATATATATCGGAAGTGAGCAGTGAGGCTCCCTGCGAGCAAGCACATGTGTGTCTCGCCACAGGACAACGGGTGTCAATTTTCTGCTTACGCACTCGTTCCACTGCACTGTTCACCGGCTCGCTAACATACATTCATTAGAAAGAGGAATATTGTAGAAATTTAATCCGATAAAATAATGTTCTACAGAGTTGAGATTATTATTATTATTATTATTATTATTATTATTATTATTATTATTATTATTATTATTATTATTAAGGTCATGAAAACACTGTGGAAACATAATGACTCAGGTGCTATAATAGGTAGTAAAAATAAACATGTCAAACCCAAGTGTTTGGCCTTTGCTGATGGTTTGGCACTCTTCGCTGAGACAGAACAGGAAGCAATAACACAGATAAATGAACTACAGGAGATAGCCGAGAAAACAGGTTTAAAAATCTCCTTCACGAAAACAGAGATGATGAGCATGGACAGGAATTATGTGAAGAGAACAATGAAGACGAAATATGGCAAAGTGAAGGTCACAAAGCAGTTTAAATACCTGGGAGAGATTATCAGCAGCAACGGGATGGATAAAGAGGCCATGGAAAATAGAAGACTTAAGTTGGAAAGGCTAAACATTGCCACCAAAGCCATTTACAACAAAAAGAATCTTTCCATCAATGCGAAACTAAGACATTATGATGCTGTGGTAAAACCAGTGATTCTGTATGGGGTGGAAACAGCAACACTAACGAACCTGGAAAAACTACTAAAGATTGAAAGGAGAATATTGAGGAGGATTTACGGCCCAAGGGTGGTAGAGGGAGACTACAGATTATGATCAAATAAGGAGATATACAAAAGAACAGAAGACCTGGAAACAACAATAAGGAAAAGACAGCTGCGATTCTATGGACACATGGTCAGAATGGATCCAGCAAGGTTAAATAAACAAATTTTTAATAAAATATACTACTTGAAGAGCCAGGGGGGATATGCCAAGCAGATGAAGGAAGAACTTAAGAGGTTAGGAATTGCAGATGAAGAATGTCGTGATAGAGACCAATTCAGGAAAAGACTTTCCAACATAAAAGTTCTGGTTGAAGAAAAGAAAATAGCGCAGAGGGGGAAGATGGACTGAAGAGAGAAAAGTGCAACATTCTGAAAGAATGAAGGCACTGTGGAGAAAGAGGAAAGAAGGGATGATTAGAAGGAAGTGAAGTGGTATTGGCGTGGTCCTAAGTTTGGCCGGTTCACAAGAAAGAAAGATGATTATTATTATCTAGAGGGGCTGCAGGACAAAATTCAGTTACCTCAGTGTTATCTGTGTACAACTTAGCATATTGAATCCTGGCTTATTCAAAATGTATTTTTCTACTTTGACGGCCTGGGGATTAATGCGCAATATGGCAACTATCAGCAGCCCATTCCTGGACAGATCAACGGATTTTTTGGCCACTTCCTTCCTATTCCTATGCTTTCCCTGTCCTATCGTCGCCGTATGACCTATCTGTGTCGGTGTGTACATCGTTCTTGTTCTGTTAAGAGCCGTGAAATAAACCAATGAGAGTAGGCTGCTTATTACCTTGGTTAATGAACAGCGTTGCAGTTTTCAGTTTAGCGGGTCTCCGGGTTTAAATCCGTAATCGGGATGATGGTTACAAATCGAACTCGGAACAGGCAAATGCTGGGGCTGTACCCTAATCAAGGGCATGGCCGCTTCCTTCCTATTCCTAGGCCTTTCCTGTTGCATCGTTGGTATAAGACCTGTCTGTGTTGGATTAAATCTGCTAAGTTGTAGATAACGTCGCGGTAACAGAATTTTTGTCTCTGCAGGAGTTCTTTAACATGATAGCGGCAGTAGTAGTAGTAGTAGTAGTAGTAGAGGGCTAGGTTCAGTTTGCCCTGGCTCTGCTATGAAACGTAGTACAAGCGGTAACGCGGACTTTGCCTACCAAGCGACTGCTGCTCAGCCTCCTCTAAAGGCCTGCAGATTATGAGGTAATGTGCGTGGGCATAATAAATTCTCTTTATCCAAGAGATAGTGGGTTCGAATCCCACTGTCACTCCTGAAGCGACCGCTTCACGGGGTTAGGTTTGATTTAGAACCACACAGCCCTCCAACCAAGCTATTTGACATACAGTTTATTTCTACAATGTTGAATAACACGTTCAAAATTTTCCATTATATTCTCTTGTCACATTCAGTACTTGTAATATTCAGAATCTGTAATAATAATAATAATAATAATAATAATAATAATAATAATAATAATAATAATAATAATAATAATAATGTTATTTGCTTTAAGTCCTACTAACTACTTTTACGGTTTTCGGAGATGGCGAGATGCCAAAATTTTGTCCCGCAAGAGCTCTTCGATGTGCGTGGGGTTCGAATCCCACTGTCGCTCCTCAGACTGCTTTGCGGGGTCAGGTTCGATTTTTAGCCACACAGCCCTCCAACCAAGCACAGGCTGTAGAAAGAACAGTGGTCTAATCTGTCATTCATGAGGGTAATCAGTGTTTAAATCCATTACAGTAATATAAAGAGATTTTTTTTATGGTGGTTATGTGTCGGTTTTTTTAATTCTACTATTAATCCGGTTTCAATTCCGTAACAGAGAAAGAACGGTGTTTGAATCTATAATTTTTTTAATAGAAATTTTCTTTCTTTGATCTGAGATTCAACAGTGTGATCAGTGATCGAATCTATATCTGTAATACAGATTTTTTTTTCTGTTCCATGTTATGGAGATTTTCTTCGTGCATCGATTAGAGATGTAAAGCCTTAGCGACTTTTTTTTTTTTTTTTTCCTGAACACAATAGGGGATATATGCTGACTATTCCTAATCTTCCTAAGATAACTGTTTGTATATATATGTTCTGTGTCCTCTACAACAGGATTGAACCTGTACAGATTGTCAACATGTTCTGTCTTAAAATCACAGCAATAGAACCAGCTTTTGGGTGGTTAGGCCGTGTGCATTATGCAGAGTTTCGTCCAGACGTGCCATTTGGACTCATCAGCTGGAATGGCACGCCCCTCCAGGACTCTGCTTAGCAGGCAGACCAAACTGGGGGAGCATTTTTTGAACGGAGAAATGATTTCTCCTTTAGCAGGTTAGCAAACTTGATTTGCTAACTCGGCGGGGCCACACAGTTTGGTCTGCCTGCTAAGCAGAGTCCTGGAGGGGCGTGCCATTCCAGCTGATGAGTCCAAATGGCACGTCTGGACGAAACTCTGCATAATGCACACGGCCTAACCACCCAAAAGCTGGTTCTATTGCTGTGATTTTAAGATCTGCGGCTGTGAAAGCATTTTTTGACATGTTCTGTCTTGTTGGATGGTGACGTAGAGCCTTAGCAACGGTGTAGATTTTAGAGGGGGAAGGGCTATCTAGCACAGGAGGGGTATCTGTCCGTAAAACTGAGGTGGGCCCCAGGAGGAGGAATGCGGCTAAGTCCCGTTGGAGGAGGAGGAGGAGGAGGAGGAGGTGAAGGTGTGCCGCCTCCTTATTAGGTCCAGTTTTTACAGATAGATAGACAGTTGTTATTTGCTGGTTGCAGTGTAGAACTATACATCATATCTACCTAAGTGTGCACATAAAACATCTATTATGTTTGTGTGATCTTTGTTGTGCAATTTTTTTAGACATGACGATCTTCAACGACATTAAGCTGTAAAGCATAACTTCTGTATATTTTCATGCAAACAATGTACTGCTACATTTAACAGACGTGATAATCTCACATTACATATATATTCTAAACACATTTAAGTAATCTACCAGTAGAACGCTTAAAAACTTTATGACAAAATGT
Organism: Anabrus simplex; assembly: GCF_040414725.1. Taxonomy (NCBI): domain Eukaryota; kingdom Metazoa; phylum Arthropoda; class Insecta; order Orthoptera; family Tettigoniidae; genus Anabrus; species Anabrus simplex. The sequence continues at coordinate 467,072,491 of NC_090267.1, forward strand.
CAAAAGCGTGAACTAAACAAGACAACATCGTCTCAGCCTCCAACAAGTTCTGTTACTATCCATACACTACCAGATACAGATGTATAGGGAAGAAGAAGAACTGAATGTTTCTTTACCATTGGAGCTTTTTCATTCTAATTTATTTTCTAAGCCGACTACACATTCTGTTGCTGTGCAAACAACCAAGAAGTAGAAGATAAAGATTATTTTACCACTTCTTTTCAATCAAACAGTGTTCAGTTTTTATCTACTGATGACATTGCAGAAGCACATACTACACCGAAACAAGTTCTTCCGTTTCCTATGCATCAACTGTCTACACATATTTACAATGTTATAAGCAGAACTCTGTTACTCTATGCAGATGTAAGTCCTCGTGATGTCGCACTGTCGGATACAAAACTGTAAGAAGGAGACGAGACTGTAAATAAGGATAGCCCTTTATCATGAACATTAGTGTGTGCTTCTACATCATACACTATGGAACAAAAAGAAGAAAAAGACTACACGGTTACAGACAATCGTCTCGATAACAAACAAAACTGACAATATGCATGCTGTTCGCATGCTAATACGCAACATCTTATTTATCTCACAAGTAAGTGAGGCTATTAAGATGTTTTATAAACAATGTTTACCACTAGGATTTTTATCTACGCTGCTCCTTTCATAAATGCATCTTGGGACATCCTCTACACAGTAGCTTTATGCAGACCTTGTCAACGTCATTACAAGCATCGAGGTAAAAATGGTGATGATTGGGATGGACCTACTCCGAAGATTGAAGACTGTACACAGTGTATCGATGAACTTCATGAATAACAACACAACACATGCATAACAAGGCAAGAACCAAACTTCTTTGTAAAGCATAACATACATAGTATATTTTATAAACAATAATTGTTTTGTTTAATTTGAATATTGCAGGCAGCATTACAATTTTAGAGCATGTTACCTCTTCGCAGTAAGCTGTTAAGGAGTGCAACAACCTTGTTGACAGCATAACCAAGACTGTTTTATAACCGGTAGTAGTTTGTTTAATTTTGTAAGTAATTATACATTAAATATTTTTTATAAATTTAAAATCTTCTACTTATTGTATGCCCTTTACTTCTTTACACCTATTGAAAATATTCCCAGTCATACTATCTATAAAGGCTTGAGTTTACTAGAGAGTAACCATGATAACGAACAAGTCGAAACATGCTTTACCATATCGATGCCATCGTCGCATAATAAAAACAGAATAAACTTAGTATGCTCAGTCTGTCGGATGGAGGCGTAAAGCCTTAGGACTAAGATCACATCGTCATAATCGTGCATGTTTAGACTTGTTTTTTACTGTCGGATATAGTCATATAAAGCCATAAGCTAACCTCTTTAGCACCCCTCCAAGATGGTGTTGAGAAGGTCAACCTCCATAAACTAGAGTCCTTAGACCCCTCCAAGATAGTGTCGGGAAGGGCAGCTAGCCTTAAAACTAGGGTCCATAGGCCTCCTCTAGGAGGAGGAACGCAGCTAAACCCCGTCGAAGGAGGAAGATGATGTCGAGAAGGGCAGCTAACCTTAAATCTAAAATCCTCTGTGGTTAGGCCCCCTGGCTAAGATAATAGCAGTAAGGTTAGGATCGTACCCACATGTAGTTAGGACCTGTCAAGACAGCAGCTTTTATCTTCACAACTGTACTTTTTGAAAATTCTGCGCCTTCATAGTTAAGATGGCAGCAGTGAGGTCAGGGTCTGTTAAGGTGGCAGGAGTGAGGTTAGCAACGTTTACTTGTTTACCTGTGGAGATAGCAGCTGTCAAAAGCATGTGGATTTTAAATTCCGCGCCCCCACGTCGTTAAGATGGCAGTAGTGAGGTTAGGCGCTGTTAATATGGTATCACCGAGGTTAGCCACGTTTACTTGTTTAAAAATCCAGCGGTAGAGCTCTAGAAAGAGAGAGAGAGAGAGAGAGAGCACATCTCTTACTCACCCATCCCTTATTTTTGGTAAGGGGAGCTGGGAAAAGAGGATTACCCTCTCCCCCGAATTCAATGAAGCATAAAAATTCTCTGAGGTTAGCCTTGCACTCTTGCGTGCCTCAGCTCACTGTTAACTCCCGTCTATGAAGTTAGCCTTGCTCACTTTTTCAAATTCCGTGCCCCTAGGCGGTTGTGGCAGCAGTGAGGTTAGAACCTGTTGAGATGGTAGCAGTGAAGTTAGCTGCGTTCACTTGTTCAACAAGATGGCAGCAGTGAGGTTAACAGCGCCCACGTGCTTAAAAGAGCGAGGTTAGGGTTCATCATTGTGATAACTGTCAAAAGTACGTGGCATTGTTTACAAACGAGAGCACGTGGTCGTGACGTCACGATCACGTGTTCACGACTTCATGGTGGTCAATGACCTTGGGTGCTGAGTCAGCAGAAAAATGTTGATGCCTTGTTTCTGAACTGTCACTGCTCTCCTACTGGTCTGGCATGAAGTGAGATGAACCATTGTAGAGAGATGTCCTTTCTGACATCAACCTAATCACAATTAATGATATGAAAAGAATGATGTGATATATAATATAGGAAGTGAGAGGGTGAAACCAAGTGTCGACACATAGCCTTCTCCTGTCTAAAAGCACCAAGGGGTCTGCTCGAGGCTTAACATCACTATCTGACGGATGAATCGCCATCAAGAGTACCACATGCCCTCACTGCACATGAACACTGCAGAGAGGTTTGGAATTGAATCCAGGGTTTTGGCATGCAGTGAAATAATTAGAAATGTACACCACCACTTCTACCCAACCGGCCAATATTCTGAACATGTATTCGACCAACAGGACTCAAACTGACTAACCACGGTATCAGACCATATAGACTTGATGTATTAATGGGGCAAATAATGTAATGTATATATATAAAATGAAGAGTTTTGCCTGTACATTGCTCAGAATTTGAAAAGAATGGTATTTCTGTATAGGTCATGTCCATAGTAACAAGGAAATGCACTTTTTATTTTTCCGTAATTTCTGTGTCTGCTGTATGTATGTATGTATGTATGTATGTATGTATGTATGTATGTATGTATGTACAAGCATCATGAGAAAACGGCTGAAGAGAATTTAATGAAAATCGGTATGTGAAGTTGGGGGATGAGCCACTACAATCTAGGCCATAAATCATTTTACTCATGCTGAGTGAAATGGTAGTTTAAAGGAAGACCTAAAATTGAATTCTCAAATATTTTTATTATTAGTAGTCCTATCGATACATACTACATAACTAACATTATATAGAATTAAATTTCCGATCATTTATGTCATACATTGTTACTATTCCTATTTTGATAACACACATATTTATGAATTTGTATTTTTGTTGCTAAGTCCATATCAACGCCAAGCCATGAGCAAATGGGTTAACAGAATTTTATGAAAGTCAGTATATAGAGTCGGGGAATAAGAAACTACAGTTTAAGTTATAAACAATTATATTCGCCTTGTATAAAATTTAATTTTTAAATCTTATGTTATTGGTCCTATCAAAAAGTACAACATAACAAAAGTTATAGAGAATACAATTTCCGACCATTTATGTTTTATTCACTTTTACCGTACTGACTATGATAAGACTGATATTTCAGAGTTGAAAGAAAACTAAATGTGAAGGCCTACAGTATTTAAGGTGCATAACATTGATCAACAATAACATTACATTGACCATTGTTTGTGGTGATGTTCTTTGTCTCTTATAGTGCCACTCAACTCCGATAGATGGGATTGCTGTTGCATACCGAGTATAACAGCCTGACTGAATATTGGCGGGAAATAGCTGGGGAGTTAGAAAACTTTCTTCTTTTGCATGTCATTCCTCTGGTTCATACCTTTTCTAATACCGTACTGCTGGTATGTAACTCACTGGTTCATCATAGTATTCCAGCTATTCGATCCCTACTCTGACACACAGTTTTGAATGAGCCGTATGTACTCTTAAGGCAGGGGCTCACGTAGTAGTAGTAGTAGTAGTAGTAGTATGACCTGGTCTGGAATTACAGTTTAGGCATATTCCAAATTATAGCACCACAATTCACTGAATAACTCAAAATTCAACTATTAAATTCTACATTAATTTTATTTCAAATTAGCAGTGAAGAGGGGGTTTCTCCTCTGGCTTGGAGGAAAAAATTGCCTTCAAGTCAGATTTTTCCACCGTCAATGTAGTGAATTGAGATTTTCCGCCTCATCGGGTACTTCTGGGAAACAGATTAGTAAAAGAGCATAGTTTTTGCCCTGGGACTCTCCACTATTCGACTCTCCAGTGCCCCACCTTCTGTAAAAAGTCTAAGCGTTCACGGATCACGGCTGTGTGCGGCCTGGCCATTCCAACTCTGGAACTTTGGACTGTTAGATTGGCAGCGTAGTACTGTTCGTTAAAAGTGATTTGATTATTTCATGTGAAATCATTGCATTTACTCGCGCCATTCGTACTGACGTCAGTGAAATGGGCGTACCATTACAATGAAAATTCCCAAGCGTAGTCTTCATATGCCTTTGCTGGCAGGACTTATGCACTATGTCTTCTGGTATAGGCTAGAGCAATTTTGTTACTTTCATAGATCTGTCTCATGTCTTATCCTTGGCTTTGACAATATGAAAGTGACTGAGGTATGAGCGATGCTAGTAATGCCAATCCTTATGCAGCCAGTCCCTGCTATGAATGGTGTGAAAATGTTGCTCATAGGGTCGGTTGGTGTATGCATTTCAGTGGGCTTGGCAGATTGATATGTAATAGCAACTCTGGCTCGGTGAGGAAAGCAACGGGAAACTACCTCGTTTCCCTAGTACGCCTCTTCAGTGATGCCTAGGCCATCTATGACAGCTGATGGCAGAGCTGTTGAGGATCCCACCAGTGGAATCGCTGATGGACCGTACATACATACAGTCTTCATATGATAAAAGACGTTTGGTGATTTCTCCATCGCGTTTCCAGGGTCACGTTAAGAGCTATGCAATTTAATACAATCTTGCTCACAACGTGTACATTACCTACCCTAGAATTCTGTACACAATGTAAATTTCATAGCAAAGCACGGGTACATCAGCTAGTTTATAATATGTTTTTTGCATTAATAGTTCGGAAGGTATCATATTGATGATGATGATGATGCTTGTTGTTTTAAGGGGCCTAACATCGAAGGTCATCGGCCCCTATCATATTAGAAAGCACTTAAAAGTATAATGCTACGCAACACAGGGACGGGAGTGTTCCGCAGAAATATCACCAGATGTTTAAACACAATCTACTTGATCACACATAAGGAGGGTTGCCCTTTGCTATGCCATTTTTCCCATGTTTGAATGGGGCTGGCAGAGCTCCCTGACTCGGTTCAGACTTAGACACGTGAAAAACTTACTTTATTGGTCACTTATTTGTTCCATTCAGCATGACCTTATCATGCATAGTATAATTTATAGTAAGTTTGTTAAGAAGGAAGCAAAAATTTCCCGTGTTGACTCAGCTAAATGTAACTTAAAAGCTTTTCAGTCTGTCGAACACACAGTTTAAATTTTACACTATGACATACCTGAAAAAAAAATATTATTGAACAAGGAATAAAAATACACACTATTTAAACAAACACTGACATGTTTTGTTCTTCAGAGAACATCATCAGATTCTATGAAATCACACTCAAATATTTAGAATATTTGTTTTTCAGTTTAAATACCTAGGAACTTGAAATATGGAATTCACCTTAATGATGTCCTTCTTTGTCTTTACTCCAGCATTTACTGCATGGTTTTTGGAAAAACGTTGCTCTGTCATTTGCACGGGTCCAGATGGTTGCAATCCCGTTGACTTACTTTCACCACGTCACGCCCCTCTTCATGGTTAAATCAATGACACGCTGTGTCTTATTTTTAGCGCTTCCTTTATTGTTACTGTTGTTATTGTAGTAGTTGTTGTTGTTGTTATTATTATTATTATTATTATTATTATTATTATTATTATTATTATTATTAATTTCTTCCTGTTTCACTTCTTTTTGTAAACTATTCAGGAGTTCTTATTGAGCATCTAATGGACTGCGTATTATACCAGTAATTTTCATTATTTCATTTTTGCATACTTAGACTCTTTTGGAACAGTACATTAGACCAGGTATCGTCAATCGAGAGCAAAATGCCTTCGGAGCCAGTTTGCTCCCCGCTATCGAGGAACGAGATCAGTTTAGTGAGCAAGTAGGGAAAGTGCTTGACTTAGTATGTACTGCAGGCCAGTGGTGCAAAGGCATAGCACATCTTTCTGGACAGGTTAGATTATGACACAATACGTGTTAACTCATGTGAAGTGTCAGTAATGTGTTTCCGTCTTTATCCTCACACCACACGACGTTCAAATCTAGTTGGTTAATATTGCATTTACTATGGAAGAGAGTTCATCACAGCGTAGGCCAACAAGGTCCAAACCTTCCTGGGAAGAAGAGTGTTTAATAGTTCAAGAAAATAACACAGCAAAATGTGTAATATGTAATAAAATATTGAATCACATTAAAAACATTAGAAGAATATAAAGAGGTTTTAATGACTTTGAGAGTAGGTTTCACGATATTCAGGCATTAGAAAAAGATCTGCAGGTGTTCGCTATGCCCTTCTCAGTGGATGTGTAAACTGTTAGACGAGAACTGCTTACTTACTTATTTCCTGTTGCTGCTCCTAGAGCATAGGGCTTCTGTGAAACACTTCCATCTGTTCCTGTTGTTGGCTAACCTCTTCACTTCATTCCAAGTTTTTTCCATTGTTACACATTCCTCTTCAATCGTCTTTTTCCAGGTCTTCTTCGCGTTCTAGCGCTTGGGGGTTCCAGTCGAGCACTGTCCTTTCAATGGCTCCAGCGGGCTTCCTTAAAGTATGTCCTATCCAACGCCATTTTCTCTCCCTTATCTGCATTTCAATTGGCTGCTGGTTAGTTTCTTCCCATAGATCTTCATATGAAATAACATCTGGCCATCTTCTGTTGATGATACGTCTTAGACAGCGATTCACAAAGACTTGCAGTTGTTTAGTCGTCTTCTGGGTAACTTTCCACGTTTCACAGCTGTAAAGCAGAATGGACTTAACATTTGTGTTAAAAAGTCGTAGCTTAGTTTTTCTAGAAATGTTCTTGTTTCTCCATATAGGATGCAATTGAACAAAAGCACCATTGCTTTCCTGATACGACTCTTAATGTCTTCTTCTGCTCCTCCAGTCGTAGTAACCATACTCCCCTAAGGTATATGAAGGAGTCTCCTTGTTCTCTCTCTTTATCATCTATAGACAATTTATCATCAATCTTGGAATTGACCCTCATCTCCTTGGTCTTATTAATATTTATTTTAAGTCCAGCATCCTCTGCCTCCTCCTTCAACCGCTTAATCTTCTCTTCCATATCTCTGAACCGTTAAGCCAGTAGGCAGATGTCGTCTGCAAAAACAAGGTCTTCTAACCTATCTTGTAAGCCCCACTGTATCCCCCTTTTCCGACCTCTATACACTTTCCTCAGCACACTATCCAACACAAGTAGGAAAAGCGTCTGAGAAAGAATACAGCCCTGTCAAACTCCTGAGGTCACATCTATTGGCTCAGTAAGATCTCCCATATGCAGAACCTGACATTTATAAACCTTGTACATAACCCTTATAATATTCAGAATCTTTTGTGGTATACCATATTCTTCAAGTGTTTGCCACATAACTCTTCTATTTACAGAATCAAAGGCCTTCTCAAAATCAATAAAGGTGAAGTAGAGGGTGTTCTGCCAATCTACACTTTGTTTAAAGATGATTCTCAGGGTGTTTATGAGATCGACACAGCTACGTTGTTTACGAAAACCAGCCCGTTCCCTTCTAAGGCGTAATTCCCCAACATCGTTCACCCGCTCTAAAATGATCCTTGAAAGCACCTTATTTGGTACCAACAACAATGTAATTCCCCTCCAATTAACACGCTTAGTAATATCCCCTTTCTTTGGTATCTTAACAATCAGGCATTTAATAATATGGTAATAATAATGTTATTTGTTTTACGTCCCACTAACTACTTTTACGGTCTTCGGAGGTGCCGGAATTTAGTCCCGCCGGAGTTCTTTTACGTGCCAGTAAATCTACCGACACGAGGCTGTCGTATTTGAGCACCTTCAATTACCACTGGACTGAGCCAGGATCGAACCTGCCAAGTTGGGGTTAGAAGGCCAGCGCTTTAACCGTCTGAGCCACTCAGCCCGGCAATCAGGCCTTTCTTCCATTCAGCTGGTAGCTTTTCTTCATTCCAGATCCTTTCCAACAGAGGGTGCAGTAATTTTGCCGAGGTTCTCAATATCTGCTTTAAGTATTTCTGGCGCGATATTATCCATACCAGGTGCTTTTCCAGTTCTTATCTGTTTCAAGGCCTTCTCTATTTCTGAACAGGTTGGAGGATGTAAATTTATTCTTGGGGTCACTATCTACTGGTTCCATTTGTTGGTTACCATTCTGTTCTGTATCTTTATTGAGCAACTCTGAGAAATGTTCCTTCCATCTCTGTAGCTGTTCTTCCTGGGTAGTCAGTAGTTCACCTCTCTTGTTTTTAATGGGTTTATTCCTGATAAATCCTCTCCTTGACAGTTTCGTTGTGATACTATACAATTTGTTAGCATCTCCCCTTGCTGATGCCTCTTCTGCCATTCGTGCTTGTTCATCTACCCACTGTATATGATCTTTTCTTACGCTTTTCTTCACACTCTTATCAGCTTCCACATATTCCTTTTGTGCTGCGGCTTTCTGTTGTTTTGTTTTACACATATTAATCTTTTCCTTAACTAGCTTTCTAGCCTCTATTTTTTTCCAAGTATCATCAGAGAGAATTGTGAAATCCAAGCACCATCTCACTAACTTCTAAATATGTGTCCCTGACTTTTTTCCATGATAATTCAACATCCATAATAAGTTCTGGTTCAACAGCAAGAGCTTCAAAGCGGTTTCTTAATTCTGTCTAGAATTCTTTCCTTTTACTTTCATCTTGCAATTTACCTGAATCAAATTTCTTGTATTGTCTTTCAAATTTTCTTACACTTGCCACAATTTTCATTCTAAACTCTGCAACTACCAGGTGATGATCACTTCCAATATCTTCCCCTCTTTTATTTCTAACATCAGTCATTGATTTTCTAAACTTTCTACTTATGGCGATGTGGTCTATTTGGTTTTCAGTAACCTGATCTGGCGACACCCATGTAATCTTATGGCATTGTTTATGAGGGAATAAAGAGCCATCCACTACCAAATCATGTCTAGCACAGAAATCAATGAAAAGCTCCCCATTTTTATTAGTCACCAACTCCATGCACTCCCATAATTTGTTCCAGTCCCTCATTGTTAGAACCAACCTTTGCATTTAAATCCTCCATCACAATAATAATATCCCTCTTTCCCACTCTCTTAATAGTCTCAATTAGCTGGCAGTAGAGTTCTTCATTTTTTTTTCAATCTCTGATATTTCTGTGGAAGCATAACACTGGATCACAGTCACATTGCGAACCCGGGTCTTGAATCGAGCTGTCATCAGTCTTTCTGAAATGGGTTTCCAATCAAGGAGGCTTCTCTTTGCAGTTTCATTCAACAGCAATCCCACACCTTCTCTATGTTCTGCATCCTCCCCCATTTGCCCAGAATACAGGAATGTGCACCTATTAAGAAGCTGTATTTCTCCAAAGTCTGGCCACCGTACTTCACTTAATCCAAGGATATCCAGCCTGTATTCCTCCGTCACTTTAGCCACTTGCTTCAATTTACTGCTCTCTCTGAGTTCTGACATTCCAAAAACCTATTCTCATTTTCATTTTCATGCCAAAAGTCGTCAACTTATTATCCATACGGTTCTGTTTCATTTTGGTTTCTTTAATAGTTTATATTTAAGGCTGTGTGAGTTATTAGCCCACAGCAACCAGAGCTTGGTGGTGGGACTGCCACCTAAGCCTCCAAGCCTGCTGTTTTCTGTAGGGGTTGTCTCCCTTAGCCTTTGAAGATCCCTCTTCACCACAAGGCAGTGGTTCCCCTTGTTTCATTAAACCCCACGGGAAGAGGGTTGCCTCGCCTGCCAGATTTGCCGTTCCAAAAGTCTCTTTTTCTGCCGCATCTGCCATTGAGGACTTCACCAGAGCCCCGTTAGCAGTCATGCGGCACACACAGTCCCCGCTGTACATCACCCCTGCAGGCAATCCCTTATTTCATGCCGTTGTCCACCTTCCACGACGTGGACGAGGGGTTTGACTTATGGGAGGCAGACCAGAACTGCAGCTAGAACTGCCAAGTTCATCTCGAACCTAAGTTTTAAAATGTCATGTGCAATTTTGAGAGGATTGTTTCTGTTGAATCCTAACTCGTTTGTACTACACTCGCACCAGTGACATTTAATGAATAAGCGAACACAAATCTTTAAGTGCCAAGTTCATCTCGAGCTTACTCAAACAAAGTTCAAATGTGTTACATGTATTTCAAAATGATTGCGTTTATCGAGCCCTAACTCGTGTTTGTACAGTTTTATTTAACCCTTCACAGCCTGTTTTGAATTGACACTTAGTGAAAAGTGACTACAAATTTGAATCCTTAACTGCCAAGTTCATCTCAATCCTAAGTTTTTAAAAATGTTGTGTGCATTTTTGAGATGATTGTGTTTATTGAATCCTAACTTATGTTTGTACTACACTCGCGGCAGGCGACATTTAATGGAAGAGTGTCTGCAAAAATTGGAATCTTTAACTACCAAGTTCATCTCGAACTTCCGCGTAGTTTTGTTGTGTTGTATGTTTTTTGGGGGATTGTGTTTTTGAGTCCTAACTCATGTTCGTACAGTTTTGATTCACCCTTCATGGACTGTTTTGATGACTGACAATTTCTGAGCTTGTAATTCACTATTTTATGTCTCTTTTACTCTTATTGAATCATAATGTTGTAACATTTTGTGTAATGTACATGTCTGCATGTATACGCCTATACCTATTTCTCATATTTTGGCTGAAGATGACGCTAAATAGCGTTGAAACTAGTTCCAAGTAAATATGTTGTAACTTAAACATAAGTTATTTGTATTGAAAATGTGGACCCTTTAAGTTACCTCTCTTACGTTGCCAGTACGCAAACGATAAGTTTAGTACCAAACATTGATACAATACTATCTAAACGAGCCCAAAAGTCCCGTGAAGGAGGAATACACCAGTGATATGTTTCAGTTTGCGTGTTTAATTTATTGTCATAGTCATAAATGACATACACATATTGAAATGTATGTTAATGAGAGTGCAAAGAAGATGTACAAATCACATAAATTGTATTTTCTTCCGGTAAATGTACGTGTCCCAAAACTTCAGTTAATCGTAAAAATGTATTTATTCAGGAAATATTGCACACTGCTGTATATTTCCTTTGTCAATGAATAATTTTCTTGTCCTGTTATATTGTGTAATCTGTGTCCTATTTGTCACATGAACCATGCTCCAAATTATTATTATTATTATTTTTATTATTATTATTATAAAAGCTGTTGTTCATATGGGAACATTTCCGAGCAGCAAGAAGAGTATGGCCACGGCATGCAACCTGCCTGTCCGCTGCTCTCTTGTCAAGTGACAAACAGCCGTCCCAAGCAGAGCAAGTAACACCGGCTCACTAGAGCAGCTAATGGTGATGTCTGCATTAGACTATACCAAAATTGTAAAAAAATTTAAAAACTAATAATTCCATAAAAGCCATTCACGTAGAAGTAAATTACATAATGGAAAGGAAACCTCATTAACCTGTTTAAAAAGCTCATTAGACTATCCCTAATTCTTTTCAATATCAATTCAAACTACGATAACAGTGATAATGGTAGATTAATCTAAAAATAAAATAAAAATAAATAAAATAAATTAGCCGTATGAATCCCCTAAGGGCTATGGCCTCCTGCAATGCAGGGACAGTGCTCAGTTTAGCTCATCAGGTGAGCAGGTCCTGAAGAGCATTATTATATTGGTTAATCTGTAGATTTTTCATGATAACATATTACCACATATTGTACATTTGTGTAGTCTCACCCCCGAGTGAATGCAATTGTGTTTTTCTGGAAAAACAATTCGCGAAAACGCACTGTTGCATAAATGACAGGTGTACACTTTTATCCCAGGGAGGGTTCAGGTTGTTTCTAGGTAAAGGCGTAAACTTGCACTCTTCGTTCTTGCCTAGCTTCTTCTCCGAATGTTGTAGACTTTTCTGGTAATTTCTTGACCTTATCCTCCGTTGAAATTCTCCTGACATACATTGCAAGTGCATATCCTCCTTCCACTATGTGTTACGTGATGAGTTATTCATGTCACTACTGCATGCAAACGTTTATCTGTTTGACATTCGTCTTGCCATTCTCCCGAGTGCACAGAAGATGACCATCACGGTATCCTCTTCGTCGAAGCGTACAATTGTATGTTGTATTCTTCACCTCTGTCCTGAGAGCGTATTTCAACATATTTTACACTTGCTCGGCTTCTTTCCGCAGTGTACGCGAGGATGATAATTTTATATTCACCACTTCATAAAAACCTCTTTTATCAATTTTACTGTATTATGCCGTAGTGATCAGAGAGGTGATCTCCAGGTCTCTTTGCGGAAGTGCACTGTTGCATATTTCACTGCTGCACAATATCTATAATATGTGTCTTGATCGACCTATGTTATTACAGGGCTTGAGCAAAGGTGTATCCCGTAAGGTCAGTGATCTCTGCACACAATTTTTCCCAACTCTTTCCACTCTTGCCTTATCTTTGCTGTTCTTGTCCATTGTTTTCCTCCCCATCTTGCAAACCAGTCTGCCCATCTAGTTCTTTGCCTTCCCACGTTTCGTCTTCCTTGTCTGGGATCCCACATTGTCATTTTGTAGGTCCATCGATTTTGCTCCAGTCTCGCTACGTGTCCTCCCCATTTCCACTTTAACTGATCGGCTGTCGTCAGAGCGTCCTTCATGCCGGTTCTCCTTCGTACATCTTCGTTCCGTATTCTGTCTCTCAATGTGACCTGGAGTATTTTTCTTTCCATTTTGCGCTGGCATATCTGGATCATTTTCCTTTGTTTTAGTGTTAGCGCCCAGGTTTGGCATCCATATAGTAGGACTGGTATCACACATTTTTCTAGGACTTCAGCTTTAAGGGTGAGTTTCTGAGTCTTGTCTGTCAGTATGAACTTTAGAGACCAGAACCTCTTCCATGCTTGTCCTATTCGCCGTTTGACCTCTTTTTCTGAACAGTTTGAGAATGATATGTTCTGGCCAAGGTATACACATTCCTCTACGTATTCCAGTATTTCTCCGTTTACGCTAACTGGAGTTTCCAGTGCATTAGTCATCAATTTAGTTTTTCTTGGATTCATTGTCAGGCCTGCTTCTTTGCTGATGTTGTCTAATTCTATTATCATTTGTTCTAGCTCCGTTGCCGGCTCTGCCACCAATACGATGTCGTCTGCAAATCGTAAGTGCGTTAGTCTTGCTCCATCTATTTTAATGCCGTATTTGTTTTCCCAATCTAGTTTTCTGAACTGATTCTCCAGTAAGCACGTGAATAATTTTGGTGAGAGAGGGTCCCCTTGCTTAACTCCTCTTTCTATCTTGATTTTCTTTCCTTCTCTTTCTGTTTTTATTCTGGCCTCACTGCCTTCGTAGAGTTTATCCAGGAGTCTGATGTATTTGTTCTGGATCCCTTGTTTGCTCAGTGCTTCTAAAACGTATTCCCGTTCTACGGAGTCGAATGCTTTATTGTAGTCCACAAATGCTATATATACATCCAGATTGAATTCTTGTGTTTTCTCGATCAGTTGATTCACTGCTTGTAGGTGGTCTGATGTACTGTAATTTGTTCTAAAACCTGCTTGTGTCACTGGTTGTTGTTCATCTAGTGTCTTCGCCATTCTCTTAGTTAGGATCTTCATGAAGAGTTTGTAAAGATTTACAATTAGGTTGATAGGTCTGTAGTTATTGATATCGTCTTTGGCTCCTTTTTTGTGCAGAAGTATGATGGTGCTTTGTTTCCACTCCCTTGGTATGTCTTGCCGCCGACTGGTAATGGCGGTAATGAACGTGTGAAAGTGTTGCTCTGGAAAATTGGGGATTTCTTCAGGTAAGGCCAGTGGATTGGACGTAGTTACTGATGTCAGTGTGCCATGTGGTAAGAATCTGATGTACAATTGGTGGCGAGTGGAGAATGAAGTATATAACTACTCAATCTATGCACAGTTATGCTGAGGTATGGTAGAATCCCATCAGTGAGGTTAGACAAAGCTGGCAGCTTATCGCATACTTTGACAGGGAACTGTACATCGTCAGCGTAAAATAAAATTAAACGGCAGTCGTTAGGTATTGTGTATAGGGACGTTCAGCTTTATTTACACGATATTTAACGTATATGAGCAACGACGCACAACGCGCTTAAAATCCAACTCCCTTAGAACTGAAATGGATTTAAATGGTGCTAAATGTACTGACATCCCCTGGTGTGAGATCAAGATAAACTGATTGCAATATCTAAATGCCAACATGCGCTACCCAGACTTCGACTTCGACTTCGACTCCACGTAAAATTTACAGTGGTAATTATTGTTGAATATCCCGTAAGTGATACAAGTGATATAAGTATTAGTGGCTAGTCTGCGAATGTGGACTGTTGTTCGGCGCCGGCAGTTACGATAAGGTTAGTACCTACAGGCATGGTGTCCGAGAAAAACTGTAAAGAAGTCAGATAATCCCAAAATAAACCAAAAGGACTTTCATATGTCAGAGAAAACACGTCGCTGCGATAGAGGTGAAGTCAAGTCGAAAGTAAGACAGCGAAGGGAGACCAATTGCAGACCACACACATAGACTAGAACACCACATCCGTGAAAACTTGTTATCAACAAGAACTGAGGATCTCGCCAAGGAATAGGAAAGCTATCACGCCTAAAGGATAACTTTAAACATACACCAAAGCCTCACGAGAAGACAAAAGGAAAACAAGATCATCTCACAAAATACCTAAAACACAAACAAGACACCATGCCGCCCAAAACACAACCTGCAACTAAAAACACAAAACACAAAGGAAGTATCAATAAAATACCACTCTCGGAAAGCTCTGGAGAAGAGGATTCCGCAGTCGACGTACAAGACCAAGGAAATGATATTAAGGGTATGTTTGCTGAAATATTATTAGAATTAAGAAATCTGAGAAAACAAAGTGAAGACTTCCAACAAGAAACAAGAGAAGAAATTTTACGCATAAAGAACGAAATCGGAAAAAGGGACGAATACTATGAAAAAGTAAACGATGCATTAGAACAGAAAATCAACAATGCAAACAACAAAACACAAGAAAAGATAAACGCACTAACAGAAAGAATAAATATTCTAGAAGAACGAGAAGAACAGAGGGCAAAAAGAGAAAAGAGAAACAATATAGTGATCAAGAGCAAAGAACTATCTTGTGAAGAAGGCAGAAAAGACGAACTGAAGGACAAAATCAATAAAATAATAGACAGAGTAGAAGCAGGAGTGACAGCAAGTAATACAACCTACGTGGGCAAGGACAAAAATAATAGAGGGATAGTGAAGGTCAGTTTTGAACACTTTTCTGACAAATTAAAAATTGTCAAAAACAAACACAGACTAAGGGGACAAGATATCTACATAGATGATGACCTCACCAGAAATGAGAGAGCAATCCAAGCATCGCTCAGACAGAAAGCTAAGGAAGAAAGGGACAAGGGTAACAGTGATGTGAAGGTGGGTTACCAGAAAATAATGCTGAACGGCCAATGGATACACTGGGATGATATAAATAAAAAAAACGGGGGAAAGTAAAATTGCAAACCTCAGAGCACAAACAGTCAACACGCAACCAGGACGAATTAATACTAGCTACGTTGAACGTTAGAACCCTAAGAACTGAAGACAAGGAACTGGAACTCCAAAATGCACTCAAGAACATAAAATTCGATATTCTGGGCCTCAGCGAAGTCAGACAATACGGCGAAGATATAATAGAAAAAGAAAATGGCAACATTTTTAGCTACATAGGAGAAACAAGAGGACAAAAAGGTGTAGGTTTCATAATTAAAAGCCATTTGAAACAGAATATACAGGAAATAAGAGGAATCTCAGAGAGGATCATGGTATTATCCCTAATAATAACAAACATCAAAATCACAATAATCCAGGTATACGCACCCACAGAGGCAAGCACAGAAGAAGAAATCGAAGAATTCTACACGCTTCTAGAAGACACTCTAACAGACTACAAAGCACACCGAACATTCGTAATTGGTGACTTCAACAGCAAAGTAGGGAAAAAGGAATACGAAGACGAAGAACCCATGGGACTTTATGGATATGGAACAAGAAATGAAAGGGGAGACAGACTCATACAGTTTGCACTAGGACAAAGATTAAAAATTGTAAACACCTTCTACAAGAAACACCCGGAAAGTAAATGGACGTGGATCGCTCCGAATGGAAAAACCAAAAATGAAATAGACTACATCCTAGCTGATAGCCTAGAAGTTGTAAAAGACATCCAAGTAATCAATGGTCTAAAATTCGATACAGACCACAGAATGGTCCGACTGAAAATGAGAATAAAGAAGGAAAAGAGACGCTACTTCAACAAGACCACCCCAAACCCCGAAAGTACAGATCGAACAGAATACACAAAAGCACTACAACACAACCTCCAAGAGCTTAGTCAACAAACAGACCTGAAGGCACAACAATATTATACAGAGCTCGTAAACTGCATATCCCTCTCAGTCAAGCAATCTTCGACACCGGGAAACAGAAGAAGAAATAGAATAAAATTAAAGGATAGTACTAAAAGACTGATCGAAGAAAGAGAACGTCTGAAACCACAAGCCAAAGAAAATGAACGCACAAAGCTGGAATATACAAAAATCAATAAACAAACGAAAAGGGAAATCCGAAAAGACATCAGAGACCACAACACGGAAGTAGTCAAAGAAATCATGGAAAATACAAAATCAATGAAGAAGATTCGAAAGGAATTAACTCCGGACAAACATTGGATACTGGGAGTGAAAGACAGTAATGGTAAAAGACAAGCCAAGAGAGAACAGATAGTGACACAAGCGACAGAATTCTACAGGAAATTATATACAAGTAATTCCCAAAATGGCACACAGTGTCATAAGACGCCAAAAGAGGACATTGAGGAAGGAATACCACCCATTCTTCCCAGTGAAGTAAGAGCAGCCATAAGGGAAGCAAAGAATGCAAAATCCCCAGGCGATGATGGAATCTACAATGAATTCCTGAAATGGGGTGAAGAAGACATAACCCCATTCATCACTACGCTATTTAACAAGATACTCGAATCAGAAGACATACCAAGGGAGATTAATCTAAATGAACTCAAATGTACTGTTCCAAAAGAGTCAAAGTACGCAAAAGTGAAATAACGAAAATTATTGGTGTAATAGGCAGCCCATTGGATGATTATTAAGAACCCATGCATAGTTTACAAAAAGGATTGAAATATGAGGAAAGTAGTAGTAGTAGCAACAACAATACTGAAGGAAGCGCTAATAATAAGACACAGCATGTCATTGACGTAGCCAAGAAGAGGGGCATGACGTGGCAAAAATAGGACTGCAACCATTTGGACCCATGCAAATGACAGAGCAAAAACCTTGCAGTAAATGCTGGAGTAGAGACAAAGGAGGACATCATTAAGGTAAGTTCCAGATTTCAAGTCCCTAAGTATTAAACAGAAATAAATATTCTTAATTCTTTGAGTGTGATTTGATAGAATCTGATGATGTTCTTTGTAGAATGAAAGATGTCATTCTTTGTTTAGTCTGTATTTTTATTTTATTTTTTATTTTATTATTTTTTATTCCTTTTATTCCTTGTTCAATAATGTTGTGGTGTTTATTTTGTTTTTTTGCCAGGTATGTCATCGTATAATATTTAACTTGTGTGTTCGACAGACTGAAAAGCTTTTTAAGTGACGTATAGTAAGTTGGTACTTTTTTGGTTTGAGGATATCCTTCTCCAATACGTATGTAGTAGAATACCAATAAATTCTTCTCCAGAATGTATTTAAAGAATGCTATCACCAGCTAAATCATGTTCTCTCTTTCCAAATATTTCACTGCTGAAGGAAATCATAGTTATAATATTTTGTATAGTAGTAAAACTAATTTCCGTATGAATGGAGATGGAGTGTTCTTTGCATTAGGTTCGAGGAGGTTTCCTAAGCACCCATGAAGCAGCAGTAACATCGATTGCAGCAAGCAACAGGACTCCAGAAGGAGAAAGACATAACCTGAACCCAGCTGCTACCAAGTTATTTGATACTTCTAACGTTCCAGTGTTACAACCTAAGATTGACATGTCCCAATTGCACCAGTCTCGAGTGGGTCTCCTGTCTCAGGCCTTGATGCTTACAATCATCGTGGGTTTTCTCTTCAGTGAAACTCTTTCTGAGTTTTGGAAGAAGAAGTATGTATACATCATAAAATTAGTTTTGTTGTTTTCATACAAATTTATTTTCTGACCTTACTTGCAGTTGGGCTAGAAATGGGTTTTCTTAATTACTTGAAAATAATAGTACACTAGAACCTCGTTTATCTGGCCCTCATTAATCCAGATCTCCAGTTTATCCGGATCTAAAATTTAAAAAAATATTTTTACTTTTACAGTATTTCTTTTCCGGGGTCAATTCTTCCTAAGTGTCTTTTATGCCAAGGATAGTTAAGAACAGGAATTGGAAGTAAGTCGGCCGCAGTCTATCAAAGATACCGCCCCGGCATTAGCCTGGAATTGAGAATGGGAAACCGTGGACTCTTCTGAGTTCCTCGACACATTTGCACACATTCCTGGATGCTCGGATGTAGATGTGAACGACGTAAATGACTGGTTGAAAAATTACTATAATTCAGGCTACGGCATAATAACAGATGAATAAATGATTGCCCCTTGTTCCTTGGCAGGTAATGACGAGAGTAGTGATGGTGAATTCGATAATGAAACCGGCGGTCGATCAGAAGAAACAATGACTTGTGGGGATGCAACAATGCAGCTGGACAAACTTATGATCTATTTATAATCCCAGACTGAAACGAAACCACACTGGCAGATTTGATGTTAGTAAAACGTCTTTGTGATTGTGCTGCACGCAAAGGCTATACAAATGTAAAACAGAAAGCTCACACATTATTTTAGTGCATAAAATGTAGTCGTAAATGTAAGAAAAGTGTTCTTATATTTTTTGTACAATTGAAAAAGGTATTACTGTACAACTTAGGTTAATACTAGCTGACCCGACAGACGTCGATCTGTCAAAAATAAATGACAATGGAACGAACTGCAATTCTGTTTGTACTGCATGCACGCAAAATCAGAATAATGCAAATGACTACATTATCAACATCAAATGAGTTAATTTTCTACTGCTGCCAAAAGTTAGTACTCTAACAAACTACTGGAAAATAGTGTTTTCATTACCTGCAATATTAATATCTTGATTGTGAATAAGGAAATGCTCAAATAGATCACAGTAAATCACTACACAGAAATTACCCTGATTGACTGCAACGTAAATGGGAACTGTTCAGCAGATCTTCAAACCCCTCAGAGAGTCATAATTATCCCCCGTTGCAAATCAAGTAATTTGATAAGTTGATGGCGTGAAGATAATGTGGCTAAAGTTACCCCTCTTTCTTCGTAGGAATTAACTATTATAGAAAACACTGATTCCAATGAACACTATGAAGATATTTTTCATTGTAAAGCTTTAAGGTACACGATATTTTTTGTTTGATTGCCTGGCGCGTAAACAAACAAGTTGATGGTTTTCCAACACGGGAGCAGGCAACATATAATTGGTCATGCGAGAAACATGGGTTTTCAAGATTAATGCTGCAAACACTCAATGACTGCCCCAGGACTGCCTGGAGAGTGTATGTTTGGGAGATCTGTACCGGCAATCAAGGCAGACAGACAGACAGCCTGCCTCATGCGTGAAACCAAAATCCAAGGAGATATTCTTCCTGTCACAAACTGAGAACTAAGCGAAATAAGAACTTGGGGTTTGTTTGTTTTAAAAATAACTACCATATCTGAAGACCATTTGCCTCGCTTTGACCCCCCCCATGCAAATCCAATAGCAAAGAAGTTGGCCAGCGACTGACTTTTTTGGGCCTGCACATAAAAATATCTGAACATGACTGAAAAGAAACACAAATAGTGCATGTTCTTATCATTTAAATGTAAAAACAAACTTATCCACGTCGAGCTGAAATGATACTTTACCAGCAATGATAAAATTACAAATATAGTGAATATAAAATAGGAGTTATGACATGATAAGTTCTATGCAATGAAGATTTTGAATTTGAGGTAACATTCCATTATATTAACATTTTCACACTCAATTATTTTGTAAATTTTTTTTTGTTAACAGCATCAAATGTGGCTTGAAATTTTGTACGCAATCCGATATTCACCCATTTTAACCGATAACATTCAGATTTACGGGCATTTGGCAAATGCGATGGATTAGAGGAGGACAGCGCTAAGGGCAAACGTGGGAGAAGGAAAGAGAGACGAACAGTTTGAATGGAAAAGGAGAAATGGGGTTTTTGCATTTTTTCTGTCATTTTTTCAATTTTTCTCTTCGTAAAAACTTTACTCGGACTTCGATGAATCTTTGAAAAAAAGAACTAGCCGAATTGGTCCAGCCGTTCCTGAGTTTTGCACTTAGCAACACATTTAGCGATTCATTTTTATTTATATAGATATTGTATAACATGTACTGTATTTGTTTTTTTAGTTTTTCCGGATTTTTGACAATCCGGATTAGTTGCAGTCCCACTTCATCCGGATAAACGAGGTTCTTGTGTATATTATTTTTGGCCAACCAAAGACCATGTTTGTCCATGTTCTGTATCTTTTGCCCAGTTCTCCTGCATACATATTCTGTGTTCTTTCCTCTCCCCAGTCCTTGTCATTCAGTTTCAGATTTTCTTGGAAACCTCTGTGATTGAAGTTTGTCAATAATAATAATAATAATAATAATAATAATAATAATAATAATAATATAATTATCATCATCTCTCAGATTGAAGAAATAGTGGGCTGATAGGAAGTAAAAAAAAATCCTTTGTATAATTGACTAGTGGTCCAATGTAGGCCATAAAGTAAAATTTTAAAAAAATTAAAATTCCTCAACAGCTTCTACATTGGAGAAGATGGACTTCAGTACAGTGTGAGATGATGGAGAAGGCAACCCAGTTGGGGATTAATAATGAATAAAATGTATCAAGAGCAGCTATAGCATCTATTCCTGTATAAGGGCGGCTTGGCCGCTTCTGAACCCAGGTTAGGATCAGCTGTAAATTACAAGATACTACCCCAGTTGGTAAAATCCAGGGCCAGTCACAATCTGTTCTTAACAGATAATGGGATTCTGGGGGCATTGTACTGTCATGTTGGGATCACTCGGAGGATCCCTTGCCTTGTAACATAGGACAAAGAAGAAACCTTTCTTTGGGATGATGAACGTGAACATCCTTTTGAGAGCTGGTAAGCATTTAAAGGTGGTCAATGAATTGGAGAAATATCAAATCAGGATCCTTACAGTACAAGAGACAAAGATTTCTTTCAATCGTTACAGATGTCATTGTGATTTGTATCGACAGATATGAGTTACAAAATACTTTGTTTTTCTCGTGACTTGTTACAATTGGTCAGTACATGTTGTGGTTTGTTTTAAGCAATTATCAGCTGTTAGTAATTAATGGTGAAGTATAATCATTCTTATACAAACTAAAAGACCTCCATTAAAAATATACATTACAACATTTGAACCATCAGGAAAAAATGAAAATCTACAACCTGTTTTCCAGTCATTGACCAGGTCAGGGATGTAATGAATGAGGCATATATAGGCTGTTAGTACGATGGGGTCGCCACTCCCAGAGTGATATACACAGGATGAAGCAAAATTCGTGCACTCGGGCGTCGCAGCGCGACTCCTCACATGCCATTTAAAGATAAAAATGTCATGATGTTCCGTATTGAAATGTATCGCAAATTGTAATAATAAATAAGGTAGTTCAACCGATTTATTTGTATTGAATAGGTTGAACTACCTTATTTATTATTTCAATTTAATCCTCACATGCCAACAATAAAAAAATGTCTCACAAAAGTTCGTCCTTCGAGTATATCCGGCAGAAAAAGGGCGTTGAAGAGTGGCAATCTGGCAACACCGTAACCATATGTAGGGTAACTACCTCTGCCAGCACATATTATTCGTGCTGTACAGTTCTTGCAGTGGGAAGAATTTTGGGTTAGCATGCAGGAGGTCGAGGGGTCGATCCTGGTTGAAGCGTATGTTTTTTATTTCGTAAATGTAGTTCAGGTGGTATGGTATCTGGCAACTTAATCATCAACAGCGATTACAGAGGGTCCTCTAGAAACCATTTGCACTTACATACTACGTTCCTAGAAATGGACGAACAATTGTCGGCGTGAATTTATTTGCACCACTTCATATACTAGATGCGAACCCTGTTTTCTTTGTACCCTCCTCCAATGGTCTCGTAGATTAGTCTTCTTCTTAATCTGTTTACCCTCCAGGGTCGGTTTATCCCTCGGACTCAGCGAGGGATCCCACCTCTACCGCCTCAAGGGCAGTGTCCTGGAGCTCTCAACTCTGGGTTGGGGGATACAACTGGGGAGGATGACCAGTACCTCGCCCAGGCGGCCTCACCTGCTATGCTGAACAGGGGTCTTGCGGGGGATGGGAAGATTGGAAGGGATAGACAAGGAAGAGGGAAGGAAGCAGCCGTGGCCTTAAGTTAGGTACCATCCTGGCATTTGCCTGGAGGAGAAGTGAGAAACCATGGAAAACCACATCCAGGATGGCTGAGGTGGGAATCGAACCCACCTCTACCCAGTTGACCTCCCGAGGCTGAGTGTACCCCGTTCCAGCCCTCGTACCACTTTTCAAATTTCGTGCCAGAGCTGGGAATCGAACCCGAGCCTCCAGGGGTGGCAGCTAATCACACTAACTACTACACCACAGAGGTGGACCTCACAGATTAGTACCAACTGTTATTCTTGTCTCGTTTAGGCTCATTACATTTCGTTAGGGCCTTACATTACCAGTAGGCCTAGCAAAGTATTTGTGTTCAGCGGTACAAAATGTTGTAAATGTAGGATACATGTGACCTAAGGTACGGTGTCTTACTGTATTACAGTATGTAATGTCCGATGGAAATTAGCAAATAAAAAATTGCGCCTCAACCCAGGATTGAACCCTTGACCTCCTGCATGCCAACCCAAAACTATATCCACTGCACCAACTGTACAGCACGGATAATATTTGGTGACAGAGGTACTTACCGTACATGTGGTTACAGTGTTGCCAGATTGCCACTCTTTAACGTTGTTTTTCTGCCTGATATACTCGCAGGACGAACTTTTGTGAGGGACATTTTTTTAATTGCTGGCATGTGAGGAGTTGCACTGCGACGCCCGAGTGTGTGAATTTCGCTTCATCCTGTATAAATGACTGATAGATGTTATGAAATGAGAATGGAGAGTGTTGCTGGAATGAAAGATGACAGGGAAAACCAGAGTACTCGGAGATAAACCTGTCCCGCCTCCGCCTTGTCCAGCACATATCTCACATGGAGTGACCTGGATTTGAACCACGGTATCCAGCGGCGAGAGGTCGACGTGCTGCCGTCAGAGCTACGGAGGCTCATTGAACCATCATGAGGATCCTTAAAATTAGTGTTTCATGAAAAATGTGGAATGTCATCTCAAAATCAATACACATCAAAATAATTTATCTTTCTTAAGAATTCTTAAAATTAATGTCTCTTAAAAAGGAATCTCATGTTAAAAACGCTGCATGTTTAAATATACTTTAGCCCCATTCCATTGAACAGCACTCGTTCTTTAACTTCAAACCGCATGAAAATGTACATCTCCTTTTGTATTAACCCATTGAGCCCTGCATATTTGTTGGTTTGAAACTGCACTGGAGCTGGGATTATTTTGGAGGAGATATAGTGTTGCTTCATATCATGAGAAATTTCTTACTTACAAGACCACTGAAGATTTAAATATACATGAAAATAAATAGCTTTCATACCACGAACTGCGGAACAAGGAATACATTAAAATAATTTTATTTTATTAGCATCGCAGGTCCGTACTCGGTCCGCCTGCTGAGCTGTAACACAGTCTTCTCCTTGCACTTCCTCTTAGATTTCCACATCTATTTATTTTTCAGGATCATTGCTCACACTATTACTTATATTACTACTAATTTCATTGAAAAATGACATTCCTAATCATCATTACTTTCTAAAAGGGGTTATATATCGGTAAATTTCAGTTGTTTACTGGCAGCCATCTTGTTTACAACCGAATCTCAAAATCTAGAGATAGCCCACTAAAAAACTAATATTACCAAGCACACTATCAATATACTGTATATTGGCAAAGAGCATGTAACATTGCAAAAAAAAAAAAAAAATAGTCCCTACACAAATCACAACTGCAACTCACTCTGCCATCTCTTGATGAAAATTTGAATTATATAGTAAAGTAAGACAACAGAACAGTTCCGTGGTCCAGCATTTGGTCCACCAAGACGAAGCACGGAACGGTTCTGTGGCTCGGGGTCAATGAGTTAATTAAACAAGTGTTTATGATTTAACAGAGAATTCTTGCACTTGTCATCATATTTGATGACGATGCTTGTTGTTTAAAGAGGCCTAACATCTAGGTCATTGGCCCAGATCACCATATTTATGTGCAGTATTTTTAACATAGGCTGGCCTTGCGATGTAGGGGTAGCATGCTTGCCTCTTACCTGGAACCCCTGGGTTCGATTTCCGGCCAGGTCAGGAATTTTTACCTGGATTTGAGAGCTGATTCAAGGTCCACTCAGCCTATGTGATTATAATTGAGGAACTATCTGATGGTAAATAGTAAACAGAGTGGCTAGCAGTTCCAACTTCTACAACCTCGTGAGACATCTACTTTCGGATAACAGAGTACCCATGAGAACCAAGATGACTCTGCATAAGTCATACTTTGTGCCCAGTCTAGAAACATGTCCACTGAAAGAGGGAGAAGTTGGCAAATTGCAAGCATGTGAAATGAAGTTTCTACAAACTGCCCCCCCCCCCACACACACACAAATCCACTCGCAAGGGCCATGTGAAGAAAAATGATATCAGAATGGAACTGGAAGTGAGCTCGGTTGAAGAGAAGCTAAGGACTTCAAGACAAACATTTTATGGACATGTAAAGTGAATGCCGGACACAAGAACACCACGTGCATGCCTAGAAAGAACAGTTGAAGGAAGAATGCCAGTGAGAAGACCTAGGAAGAGAGATGGCTACACCAACTGAGAGATGATGTGGAGAGAAGAGGAGGGATTTGGCAGTCAGTGATGAGAGAGGAGGCATTTCTGGACAGACAAAGATGGCTAAGAGTTGTTCACCCCCACCCTACCTGGCACGCTAGAGTGGTTCTATGATGATGATGATGATCTGACAGTGAGATGGCGGCCCCAGTCTAGAAAGCCAAGAATAACGGCCATAAGGGTTCGTGTTGACCACACGACACCTAGTAATCTGCAGGCCTTCGGGCTGAGCAGCGGTCACTTGGTAGGCCCTGGCCCTTTCAGCGCTGTTGCACCATGGGGTTTATTTTTAATATGACATTTTCTATGACACAATTTTAAGAATTTTTAATGTATTTTTTTAATTTATAGGAGAACGATTTTTTTTTTTACCATTGTCAGCTGATGATAGCTTGAAACAAGCCGAAACATTTACTAACCAATTGTAACTCATCACGGGTAAAACAAGCACTGATTAGGTTGACCTTATATAACAAATTATTTTGTAACTAAGATTTTCCAGATGAAATATCTACAATGGGTAACTCCAGGATACCAAAAGGATTACTGGCTATCAGGGAATATAGAGCAGGTAATTTAAAAAAAATCTCCACCCATTTTAGGAACTGCCTTCTTTGTTCATAAATGTATACATCTGACTTTTTAATTGTTAATTCAGCCTATCCTATAAACAAAACAAAACCCTATGGTGCAGCAGCCCCGCAGCGACTGCTGCTCAACCTGAGGGAGGGGCTACAGATTACAAGGTGCCGTGTGGTTGGTACGACAAATCCTCTCTGCTGTTATTTTTGGCTTCTTAGACTGGGGTCACTATCTCACGGTCAAATAACTCTTAATTATTCTAATCATGTAAGCTGGGTGGGCCTCGAACCAGCCATAGGATGACTGAAAGGGGTCCCAGAAGCTCTCGACTTGGGAGCATGAATCCTGGCATTGCTTCCACATATGCCAGCCCCCTTGCTTTCATCTATCCTAGCGAACTTCCCTTGGTCAACTCATGTTCTTTCCTGACCCCGACAGTATTAGGTTCGTGAGGTCTAGGAAGTTTCCCACCTTCATGCCATTCGTGGCCGTTGTTTTTCCTTAGCCGATATCTTCATTTTTCAAAGTGTTGGGTCCCTTCCATTTTTTCTCTCCCTTTAGTGTTCGTAGAGGATTGTTTCCCAGTTGTTCTTCCTCTTAAATAATCGCCACCACCAGCTGTCGGATTCAAGTGAAAATTGCTGACCTGGCCAGGAATTGAATGTGAGGCTTCTTGGTAATAGGCATGCATGTTACCCCTGCACCGCAGGGCTGGCACCAATCTACCCTGTACAAATAAAATTTTCAGATTTACTCTCAGAAGATCTAATGAAGTTATAAGAAATTTATCTTTACTGTTTTTTCAGACAACTTTGACATATATTTACATTTGTTAATACCAAAAACCAAACCCCATGGCACTACAGCCCTTGAAGGGCCTTGGCCTACCAAGCGACCGCTGCTCAGTCCGAAGGCCTGCAGATTACTAGGTGTCATGTGGTCAGTACAACGAATCCTCTCGGTCGTTATTCTTGGCTTTCTAGACTGGGGCCGCTATCTCACCGTCAGATAGCTCCTCAATTCTAATCACGTAGGCTGAGTGGACCTCGAACCAGCCCACAGGTCCAGGTAAAAATCCCTGACCTGGCCAGGAATCGAACCCGGGGCCTCCAGGTAAGAGGCAGGCACGCTACCCCTACACCACGGGGCTGGCTTTGTTAATACCACTGCAGAATAACATTTTGGCATATGTACATTAATGATGCATGGCAGAGAAAGAAATTTGTTATTATTTTAAAGTTTAATTCTCTTCCATTACCACAAATCTGATAAACTTACCTTTCACCAGTATACTCAGCAATGAGGGAAGCCCACCTACGGTATGTAAAGATAGCCATATATGACTTATGTTTATTCTTGTCTCTCCATCCAAAGAACAAGCTCGGGATAGAAAATTATGAGAAAAACTTTAACGTACTGACCCTGTGAAGAAGATAAGATTGTTAAAATAAGGCAAAATGTTTTATTTGACAGTTGTTGTATATTTCTTAATATCTCATTAAATATCCGATTGTAAATAAAACTTAAGCAAGAAGGTTAGCAAAGTGAAATATGTATGTATAGAAAACAGCTGGAGAGTAGTAACTTACATTTACAAATGGGAGGTTATACTGGAACAAAAGATGTATGAGGACAGAAGGAGATGGCAAGCGCTTGTACACCACACCTGGGAAAATGGAGTTGGTTGGGAAATGATGATGATGAACCCTAGCCTGAGGGGGATAGATTTTAAACCATGGGGATAGTATTGAACAGTATACGTTTCTGTTGCAATGTTAAGTGAGAGAGCAAGAAGGGGGAATAAGAGCCAAGTGGATGGAAAGAACGATCAGGTATTTTATGTTCAGGTCAGTTTTTTCTTTAAATGTGAACATAGTATGTTAGGGCAAGAGGTTGGAAAAATCCTGTAATATTTATACCCATCTACTTTTCAACATTGATCACCACAGTTCTTACTCGATTCTCCACTGATGAACGCTGCAGTAAATTATTTTGGACTTTTGTTATGTGCTCTCTATGATGCTTGTACTTATTAAACATGCTTTATCTACATAAGCTTTCCTGGTAAGTTACTGCTCTCCAGCTGTTTCCTAAGCTCAATTGCAGATAATATTGGTATAGGATATTAGTTTTGAGAATTCCAGTTTAAACCAAAGTGCATGAAAGGTTGTTCTAAGTCTGAAATGCTCTTGGTGGTAAATTCATGTTTCATATCTGTGCATCTCTTCTTAACTTCATTGGTTTTCTTACTGTGAATTTTAGAAGACCTAGTTTGAAAAAAAAATCTTGATGTACTTTCATCTGACTTGATTTCAGAGTTCCCTTGTACAGCCGCAACTGGCATGACATTGTGTTCCGTGTTGTGGAAATTGGAGTTGCTTTATGGTTCCCATGTGTTCTCTGGAATTGTATGAGGTTAGTATTTATTGCTCTCAAATTACCGTTTCAGTTGGACTGGATTTTCTAAATTATTTATTTATTTATAGTACATGTTAAAATTGACCCTCACCAATACCAAATCAAAAGTGAAGTTTAGGGGTGAAACATCAGACACATTTGAAATAAAAACTGGACTACGGCAGGGAGATGGGCTCTCACCACTATTATTTAACTGTGCTCTAGAAATGGTAATGAGGGAATGGTTTAGAAAATGTCCCCCCAAAATAAAGATTGGCCGAAAAATCAAAACAAATTGCCTGGGTTTTGCTGACTATTTAGCATTACTAGCAGTGGACATAAAAGAAGCAAAAACCCAGATATCAGAACTTCAAAACATTGCAAATAAAATTGGCCTCAAAATATCATTTGAAAAAACAGAAATTATGCCCCAAAAACCAACACAGCTAAAAGAAGTCACCATAAATGGTAATAAAATCAAAATAGTAACTCAGTTTAAATATCTTGTAGAAGTAATAACGCATAACTTAAATGAAAAAGTCTCAATCCAAGTAAGAACAAATAGATTAGCTAAAGCACAAAAATTAACATGGGATATCTACAAAAAGAAATGTTTATCAATAAATACAAAAATAAAACACTACAACACAGTTATAAAACCGGAAGCTACATATGCAGCAGAAACACTCTTTTACCAGAATAAACAATCAAAGATTGACAGACTTCAGAAAATTGAAAGGAGGATTGGAAGAACCTGCATCAACAAAAAATACCAGAAAGATGGACAGTGGCGGTTAATACCTAACAAAGTCGTGTACAAAGAGCTAGAACCCATTACGGATACTATGTGTAAGAGGAGACTGGGATTCTTTGGACATATCATGAGGATGCAGGATTCGAGACTTCTGAAACAACTAGTACAACACAATCTCGTCTCAAAAAATACCACAACAGGATGTAAATGGATCAGAGAAGTAAGAGAGGATCTGAAGGAAATAGGCCTTACAACAGAAGACACCACAAATAAGATAAAATTGAATACAAAACTCAAGAATACAAACCTCCGCTTTACCCTTACACAAAACAAACCAACAACACGTACATTTTCAACTGAGGAAAGGGCACGAAGATCAGAGCGTCTGAAGAAGTAATGGGAGGACCGCAAAGCCCGAACAATCCCTTCAAAGAGACCTGAACAACGGACTGACTAAAGTGATCCTATGTGGTCATAAAAGAAGAAGAAGTAGTACGGCTTTTAGTACCGAGGTTGTTCAAGGACATGTTCGGCTTGCCTGCTGCAGGCCTTTCTATTGATGCCCATAGGCGAATTGTGTGTCTGGATGTGGGATGATGATTAGATGATAGGGAGAGAGTAAAACAGTGTCGACACGTAGCCTACTCCTGTTGAATAACATCAAGGGGTCTTCTCAGAGCTTTACATCTCCATCCGATGGACGAATCGCCATCTACAGCATATTCCCTCACTCCATATGAGTACTGCAGAGAAGTTTGGAATTTATTCCAGGGTTTTGGCACACAATCTAGTGATCAGTGGGACATATGAGTCCAGCCCCATAGTTGGGCGACGAAAATGGGACGTATTGTCTATAAGTAAATTAAACGTGGTGAAAATATAAGGGGCCTAACTGTTACATTATTTATAATATGCGCTGTCAATATAGTTCATCCTACGGCTTCATCATAAATCCATTACAAACAACATGTATGTACATCATGAATCATAATTACATCAAAATTATCGTTAGGTAGGGTGTCGTAATAGAGGGAAAATGCGAATTTATTCAGGATGAAGACACCGTTTTCGTTGATTCAGAATACGAAGATGGCGTTGAGGAGAGGACAACATCACAAAAAACTGCGTACACGGAGATGAGGTCAACGAACATAACCTGTCTTGTGATGGCCGAGGAAGACCCTGTAAGTCAGTGGAAGATTATGATTCTGAATCATTGTTGGACATGCATTAAAAAATAAAGGAACAAGGACCTATGTACGCTGT
Organism: Anabrus simplex; assembly: GCF_040414725.1. NCBI lineage: Eukaryota > Metazoa > Arthropoda > Insecta > Orthoptera > Tettigoniidae > Anabrus > Anabrus simplex. The sequence goes on from NC_090267.1 coordinate 467,102,943, forward strand.
ACGGAAGTATGACGACTTGGAGACAAATTTATGAAATCGTCAACCACGTTGAACACAATGGAGAAATTAGGAAAGGTGCAATGGTTCGAGCTTATGTGAAAGAAGAGTTCACCAAGGCAAGGATGCGTTTTATATTGTACCGGGAACTGTTCCAGGCCGGTACATTATTTTATAATTGCCGGAATATTTGGAAAAGGGACGGCAGAAATATGTTCGTATGCCATGACATCTTGTGCGAGCCCAATACAAAGTTCCTCGTGGCGAGCTGGACACGTCACGAGCAAGGAACCTGCGGATGACGTCACTGCCACATGTTGCACGCCTTTCTCTCGAATGTACTGGAAGAAAAATTTCTAACTTTTCATCCGATAAAGACACGGAAATGAGACATACATCATCGTGTAGCTCATGTTCTGAACGTAAACGTATGTTAATTTCAATAGAATCCGTCGCGGCATTCAAGAGATATAAGCGAGAAAGGAATCGCACTTCCCCCAGTGACGTGGCAAGCAACCTTGGGTCATACGGAATATAAGCAGCAGACAAGACCGTAGCTATTCAGTTCGCATTCTACACAGCTGGCTCGCATGTCATGCTGCATGCGACGAGTCGAACTCGGTATTCATACTGCCGGACATCGTAATACTTAGATAATTTTGACGGCAAGTTGACACTTAGTTTCTGTGAATACCAGTGAGTAACTTATAAATTGTTGGACTTGCAATTTGTCAGACATTCAAACTTAGGAAATTAACGTGTGTATAACATCAGAGTCATAAGACTTATAATATTTCACCAATATTTGAACTTGACAAATATCTTAATTTTCGTGTGAATAACCATAACAAACTTGAAGTTAGCATGGCTACTTTAAGCTGTAATGATCTTGGACTGTTTCAACTCCGAATACCGTGAGTATAGGTCGCAACACATTGACTATTTTGGAGTTTTATCAAAGCCTAGAACACTTTAATTTGTGACGAAAGACTGTTCGCGTATCGTCATAACAGACTGTACCATTTAAAACAACCTGTGTGGATAGACTGTATAATGAACTTCGTAATTCAGTGATATTGTGGCATATAGGACTCATACATGAATACTTGTAGAACTGTGATAGTGAGAAGGAACATCACAAGATATTACTAGAGAGAGCCATTTATTTATTTCTTTGCTGTGAAAATGAGCCATGATAAACTGTGCTTCGAATGAAAGTTATTTTTGACAATACGAACAGTGTGCAGTAAGTGTCAAGATGAGCTGTGCAGGGAAGTGTATTTTCTCATTATCGCATTTTACGATAATAGACAGTGCTCAGACGTATTTCTCATCCAGTGAATGGTGATTATTTATGAAACTGTGATAATCAGTTCTAACAGTGCAAAATCAAATGCACATTTTCAACGTAGTCAGTTGGACTTTCTCGTGTTAAAGCTACTCTTAGTAACATGAGAAATCCTGACTCGAGACGACGGAGATCAACGACATGTTACATGTTACACTGCTTATTGTTTAAAGGGGCCTAACATCTAAGGTCATCGGCTCAAATTTGGTTACTTAAAAAGGACCAGTGAAAAGTTAGACTTCCACTACCTGTTTCAGCTTAAAAAGACCTTCACAAATATGTAAAAATGAAATCGAAATTCGCCGTCCGACTTCGTACCGTTCCCTCGTAAGAGCTAGAACCCATTACAGATACTATTGCGTAAGAGGAGACTGGGATTCTTTGGAATATCATGAGGATGCAGGATTCGAGACTTCTGAAACAAGTAGTATAACGTAATCTCGTCTCAAAAAATACCACAACAGGATGTAAATGGATCAGAGAAGTAAGAGGATATCTGAAGGAAATAGGGCTCACAACAGAAGACACCACAAATAAGATAAAATTGAATACAAAACTCAAGAATACCGCTTTACCGTTACACAGACAGACAGCACGCATATTTTCAACCGAGGAAAGGGTACGAAGATCGGAGCATCTGAAGAAGTACTGGGAGGATCGCAAAGCCCGAACAATCCCTTCAAAGAGACCTGAACGATGGACTGACTAAAGTGATCCTATGTGGTCATAAAAGGAGGAGGAATGTGGAGGATTTCTAACTATCAAAAAATAAACTTAAATATAGGAAGGCTGGTTTATTTATATAAACATTGTTGGACACAATGGACATTTTTGAAGATAAGATGAGAAGAATGGCGGTCTTTTGTAACAACAATCGCGTATCTAAACAATGACCTTTAAAATGATAACATGTCCGTAATTACAATTACATTTACAAATATTTAATCGTTAGTCCATTTGAAATTTTGTATAGTCTGACATTGACTCTGTAGCCGCAATCGAGATAATTACGCCTACCCAAACTATAATAATTATGAAAATAATAAAATGATAATATTGATAAAAATGAACTCGGAAATAATAAAATAACACGGGCGGTGATTACACATCAAAACATGGATTATGATGGTAGATAATACGCAAAATCAAACCCTATGCAAGGGGAAACTTACAGGCCAAAAATTAACTAAGAGAGGATTGTGGAAATGTGAAGGGACCCTATTGAGGTCCATGAGAAGGCATGTCGTTATGGGGAAGAAAAGGTTCTCAGGAATCACCCTCTAGCTCAACTACATTAAAATTAACAAAACAAACATTATAAGAAACAAAGTTAAATGACAGAGCAGTTGATACTTACAGTAACTCACAAACCAAGGATGTTTAAAACACTTTAACAAAATACAGATCCACGAAACCGAAATCAAGGCATAATAGAGATACTTAACTAACTTAGTGAGAAACTCGGTTTAACATGGAAAGGTGATGCTGCATTACAATGTATAGTTTAAAACAAATGTAGGAGAAAGAATTGAAATTACGAACAACTGGAATCTAGGGCAGTCACGTTGAATTTAAAACATCGAAAATTACATTAGCGAGAAAACACCGAAACACAAAAGAATTAAATAAAATCAAACATAATCAGAAAAGAATAGAAATCGCACTTACCAAGGAAAGGCAGAAGTTCCCGAGGGGAACTAGGCCCCGAACGCGAACGCTCGCTAGAGCGGTCGGATTGAAAATGACGCCAAGAACTCTCATCGTACTCCCGAAGCCGGCAGAAGACCGGAATTGGCCAGATCATAAACAACCAATCGGATATAATTTCCACTAGATTCCAGTTCTTTTCGCCAATTGGAAAGCCCGTTCTTTTGGCCAATCCAATTGTATGACCATATATGGTCATTTCCTGACTTGCTGAAGCAAGAGGAATTGCATCCCCTCAACTCTCCATGTGCAGTACCCACTGGTCCAAAAGTTATGTACCGCATGTGTTTAAAGCACACTGTTACAATTTTTGACATACCAAAATATCATATAATAATAAAATTTAAAAATTTTCAATAAATTTTTCAAGTTAAAATGCCCCAAATGTCTTTTCTTCACACTTCCTGACATTAATTTAAATGATACTCATAAAATACAACTACAGTACATAAAATTTCAATACAAAATCCCTTCAGAAATAATTTTCGTATCTTGCAATGTTCATTTACAGTTCCATATATCTTGCTGTTTCCCTAAATTACGTTTTTAAAAAATTATTACATACATATTCAAAATAATATTTTCTCCCAGTTACATAAAAAAATTCCAGCAGCGTCCAGCGTTCTTATTTCTTCATTTTTCACAATACAAAAATATTAGACAAAAATGAAATCCTGCTGTTCTTTCTTGATGACACAGCTGTTACTTCTTCCCCTCCTTGAAGCTCGAGCTAAGCTTGAGAAAAAAAAAATATATATAGATATATATATACTTAAACTTTACTGAGGGCGTTGTGACCACACTACATCCGACACTTTACATCACAACGCTTTCGTTCTCTTCAGGAACGTCTATACAGGTAAAAAACAGGAAATCACAAGTAGAGTGTTTTTATCGCTGTCAAACGAAGGCGCTGGCCGTGGCCGATGTCAACGATCTCCATCCATATTGCAGTCCCACCTTTGCTCTCTTACAGCTTCATCACAGCCCACCAGCTTAGTGAACTGGCCCATAATAGGCGAAGGTTGCTGGCGCAGCACTGCCTACTGCCGCCATCAGAAACACCTTCCCATTCCACCATCGGATATTAGTAGCCACTAGGTACATTGCAGGCTCCAGACAGACACCATACGTTGAACAGGGGCCATGGTATTACGGTCACTGGAACATAAGTAGACACAGCAGAAATGTCGAACTGAAGAAATAAGGCCTGTGGCCTGAACTATTTGAAGAACTAGAGGTTGAGTTTCAAGGGTGGGTTTTTATTGCTTTTTTGGTAACAAATAACACTCTGTAGGGAGGTCCTCTCCCACAGTTCTGGGATATCCCAGCCCCCTTGGCAAGTGCTATTTCAGAATTTAGGAAAATATTAAAAGACAAAAACAAAATCTGCCAGAGTTTACCCTAGTACCAAAAACATTACAAAAATCCCTAACTATGCACATTGATAAAATTCTAATCTTACCCCAAAATGCATAACATTAAAGTATACCTAATATGGTCACAAACGACCATCCTATTACAACTAATATTCCTAATTAAACGATGAAATCCAGGAATTTGCCGGCCAGACTTTTACCCAAAGTTTTGCTTATAACTAAATAATTCCCTTATAACTAATAAACTAAGTTACCATGTGCATTCATAATCACCCAACATTACGAAAAGAACAAAACAAATAAAAGGAAAAATTTAGGATGTTGCAAGAGAACTCAAAACAGAGAAATAACTACTTAATTACGTTAGCTTGCAACCATATTCAATGAACGGAGGCTAGTAAGTCGCCATTCATTTACCATGAAATGTACTCATTAAATTTTTTGCATAGATGAAACTCACCTTATGTATCGCATGTTACACCAGTCAAATTAAGGCGCAATTAAGCCAGGAATACCAAATCGAAATCGCATCACTTTACCCACGAACAGAAAATCCCACATGAAACTATAAAATAATTCACGAGTGCTCATATAGAAATCCAATCCACTGATATAAGCAATAAAAAGATACAAGAAACATCTTCATACCAGAGATTATCAGATAACGGCATAGCACACAAGACTACCGAGCCCATCTGTCCTCCGACACATGACATCACCAAAATACACAAGACACAAGTGCGATGACCCCTGAATCAGCATAACCAACCAATGGTAAAAGGCATACATGACCTCAACACTCATGAAGCTTACTCAGCCCACAAGATCCCGTACTCTGGCAAACTGAGTAAATAAATTTAGAAGGCACGAAACTAACAACAAAGGAAATTTTAACACCGAGAAAATCGAATAAAACCAAACAACAGGAAAATAAATTGACTGGGCTTAGCTAAATCGAGACACCTCCAAAATTTCACTAGTGACGAATTTAGAATAACAGAAACGAAAATCTTGATACCTGCAGACCTTCTATAAATTTAACGGAAATTTGTCACCTAATATAGGGCCAAAGATCATAGAAGAATCTCACATCAGATACATCCGATTTCAAACATGTCACGAGCACAAGTGCAGATCTGTAACCCATCAAAATTTGCCAAAATGGCCTCAGCCTGACGCTAGACTATTAATATGGTGAGCACGTTTCACCCTATGAGACTATCACAGTCAACATAGACCCTTCCTAGCAAGTATAGGAACACACGAGTAAATAAATATACGTGACAAGGGAACAGACACTTACACGATGGAAAAGCACAATAAGACAATAGGAAATTTTCACTCGGATTCAGCAATCCCTAAATCTGATTGACGAATTTAGTAACTGCCTGGGAATCGCTCAAAATAGTCCCATACCTACTCAGAAATGAACCCAGAACCAGCAAAAGACCAAAAACAACACCACATGACCAGAAATTTAAATACATACTGAGCTAAAATACGACATTAAAAAAAAAATTTTTTAGAAGATTGCACATGTAGAATACTGCCAAATAAAACACGAGCTTTGCAAACAGAAAACACTCAAAGAAATGGCCGAAAATTATGAACTTTAACCTCAAAATTATTGCCGAAAATTTACGGAAACAGAAATTTCAGAAAACTTAATGAGACATCATGCTAAAATTAACCAAAACACAATGATCAATCTGACAATTCACACTATAATTTACGTAGTCTGGAAGAACAAGCGGAACACGACACAAGATAACTTTAGTATGTAGGGTGTGCACAACTCGCAGTGGGTCAAACGCTCAGCTGTTTTCAACAGACACTACAGCTGTTCGAGAGATAAACATGAATTCAGACACGGAAATACAGTACTTAGCATGATTTCACGACGTAGTTTAAAGCAATGGGAATTACACAGATGTTACAATCCGAACACGGATCGAAGAAACTACCGTAAATTAACTACCACACATTGAAATTTATCACCAAAGACTTAATTTACAACACGGCACATGCAATGTGATACTATAACTTTACCAAAAACATGTGGTCAGCGGAAGGCCGGCCACCAACGAAAATCTAATGAAAAATTAACAGCGAAACAAAAAAATTTGTTACAGATAGTGACTTGCCATTTCCTCCAACCGTTAATTACAAGGTGAAACACAGCAACACAGACTGCACATCGCGGCACGAAAAACACGTGGTGTGTAGAACTCGAGCAAGAATCGTGAAAAACCAAAAACAGGAATTAAGAATACACACGTAACAATTACAACCTATAAAGGCTGGTCTCCACTGATTAACATTTAACAACATGTTAAAAGTGTTAAATGTTAACTTGTGACACCATCAGCATGTTAAATGTCAAATACTGTTTCACTTAACATTGTGTCCACACTTAATAAAAATGTTGAATTTAACATCCTTTGTTTATATACGGGTAGTTCTTCATATCAATTTGTCATACATTTAGGTGATGTCTAGTATTTTTAAATAATAATAATAATAATAATAATTCTAATAATAACAATCGTATGGCCTCAGCTACCGTGTGCAGACATTTCAATTTGACGCCATCTGGCTGTCTGCTCGTCAATTTCGATGTTCCGTTTTACTCTAGGCCCCCACTAGATGGCAGACCGAGTAAACCGAAACTCTCTTTTTAAATAAGGACAGTGGACTCAGATGAAGAGGAATTGGCCTTTGTTATTGCCACTGTTGCTTCTTGTTATGATTTAGAAATGCAGTTTTATTAGGCACTTTTCCTCCCCTCACTCTGCTCATTGCTTCGAAAGCAAACCACTTTGAAGTATAAACTTCGCTCCGGACTACCGAATTTGCTGAAATTTCTGCAATTCTTGACTGTACTGGGAGTGGAAGGACGCTATTATTTATTTTATTTTATTTTTGATTTACTCACGGGAACAATTACAGATATTTTCGAGTTTCTGGAAACTGTCTGCTTTCTTCGCTTTATATCTGTATTCCTCCTTTCTATTATATCATTAAGTCCAGAGTAATCTCCTTGCTCTACTCCATTTCTGACTGTACATTTTAGTATAGTGCAGAGATAACGACACACGTGCGCGTACTGTATTTGTAGCTTATAACAAAGAGAATGAGTGTTGCGGAGTGTTGTAATTATAATCCTACTTCGTGAGGAGCACGTCGTTTGCGTCGTTTAGGCTATGCGTTGGCATGGAAACAGTATGGAAGTTGCCGAGGCTGTGCCTACATCGCACGAACAAGGAATTGACTTGACATGTTTTCCACTTGGAGCGGAAAACACGCCAACATGTTAAAAGTGTTAACTCAACATTCTGAGTTAACATGCAAAGTCAATTGGAAGACACAATCACAATATACATGTCAACTGTAACATGTTAAATTTAACATGTTGGTGTTAAGTGTTAAACAGTGGAGACCGGCCTTAAAAGAAACATGTTAAGAACATATTCAAAATTAAGATCTAAAAATAATTTTGCAAAAGTTAGCCAAGAATGGTTATCGTGAAACTCCCCTACATCCATAACACACGATTTGCTACCAATCTAACGTTGATCGAGGAAATACACGCCTACACGAATAAAATAATATTAATACAAAAAAAAAAAATAACAATAAAACTGAACCCGAAAAATAATAAAATAACAGATGTTACACATCAAAACATGGAAATACGACAGTAGATAATAAATACGCAAAATCAAACCATATGCAAGGGGAAACTTACGGGCCTAAAAATGACAACTAAGAAAGGATTGTGGAAACGTGAAGGGGACCTATTGAGGTCCATGAAAAGGTATGCCTTTATGGGGAAGAAAAGGTTCTCAAGAATCGCCCTCTAGCTCAACTATATTAAAATTAACAAAACAAACATTAGAAGAAACAAAGTTAAATGACAGAGCAGTTGATACTTAACTCACAAAGCAAGGATGTTTAAAAGACTTTAACAAAATACAGATCCACGAAACAGAAATCAAGACATAATCGAGATACTTAAGTAACTTAGTGAGAAACTCGATTAAACATAGAAAGGTTATGCTGCATTACTATGTATAGTTTAAAACAAATGTAGGAGAAAGAATTGAAATTACGGACAACGGGAATCTAGGGCAAACTCAGACACGTTGAATTTAAAACATCGAAAATTACATTTATCACCGAAGACTTAATTTAGAACACGGCACACGCAATGTGATACTATAACTTTACCAAAAACATGTGGTCAATGGAAGGCTGGCCACCAACGAAAATCTAATGAAAAATTAACAGTGAAACAAAAAAATTTTTTACAGATAGTGACACCGAAACACAAAAGAATTAAATAAAATCAAACATAATCAGAAAAGGATAGAAATCGCACTTAACCAAGGAAAGGCAAGAGTTCCCGAGGGGAACTAGGCCCCGAGCGCGAACGCTCGCTGGGGCGGTCGGATTGAAAATGACGCCAAGAACTCGCATCATACTCTCGAAGCCGGCAAAAGACCGGAAATGGCCAATCACAAACAACCAATCGGATATAATTTCCACTAGATTCCCGTTCTTTTCACCAATTGGAAACCCAGTTCTTTTGGCCAGTCCAATTGTATGACCATATATGGTCATTTCCTGACTTGCTGAAGCAAGAGGAATTGCATCCCCTCAACTCTCCATGTGCAGTACCCACTGGTCCAAAAGTTATGTACCGCATGTGTTTAAAGCACACTGTTGCAATTTTTGACATACCAAAATATCGTACAATAATTTTAAAAAATATTTTCAATAAATTTTTCAAGTTAAAACATCCCGAATGTCTTTTCTTCACACTTCCTGACATTAATTTAAATGATACACATAGAATACAACTACATAAAATATAAATACAAAATCACTTCAAAAATAATTTTCGCATCTTGCAATGTTCATTTACAGTGCCATATATCTTGTTCTTTCCCAAAATTACATTTAAATTACATTTTCTCCCAGTTACATGAAAAAATTCCAGCAGCGTTCAGCGTTCCTATTTCTTCATTTTTCACAATACAAAAATATTACAGACAAAAATGAAATCCTGCTGTCCTTTCTTGATGACAAAAATGCAATTCTGCTGTGCTTTCTTGATGACACACCTGTTACAGGCTCAATCATAAATAATAAATCTTCAAATGAATATTTAAGTATTTTGAAAATGATTTAAAACATTGCCATAAATGGTGGTTTAAATATCACCTTAATCATTGATTTAATACATGACCATAATATAAATTGATTGTAATTGACAATAATGATTGAATTTGGATATAAATTGGTCCGAATGAGTTTCAGTTGGTTGATTCTCATCCGCTTTACCCGCGGTTCTAAGAGAGATCCTTACATCGGCTCGCATTCGCCTTCAGGTTATATCATTTGAGCAGTTATAAATTAACGTTAATTCAACGGCAGCAACATAAAGATACTCGTAAAATATGAAAGAGATTTTCCCTTTCTCAAACATACTCAATTAAGTGCAGAAATTAATAATGTGAGATTAAAAATTGATTCAAAGAAGATAAACAAATGTGGTACCATCAAGTAAAGAATAAATAATCTCAGCATACTGATAAAATGAGAAGAATGTGACATCATCCAAGAATGGATCAAGTACATCCCACAATATTACAATATAGCCACACTGGATCAATTCTGGATTACTCTTCGACGAAAAGCTGAAATGAAATCTCGTGCACAAACATAATATTACAGTACTACTGCTGGTGGTTACTGGATCAATTACCAAGCTCGATAGCTGCAGTCGCTTAAGTGCGGCCAGTATCCAGTATTCGGGAGATAGTAGGTTCAAACCCCACTGTCGGCAACCCTGAAGATGGTTTTCCGTGGTTTCCCATTTTCACACCAGGCAAATGCTGGGGCTGTACCTTGAAGCCATGGCTGCTTCCTTCCCACTCCTAGCCCTTTCCCGTCCCATCGTCGCCATAAGACCTATCTGTGTCGGTGCAACGTAAAGCAAATAGCAAAAAAAAAAAAACCTGGATCAATTCTGGTCAGATTCTCGAGGAAATACATATGTAATAAATAACAAGAGCAGAACTCGACATACGGCTTCTAATATTCATTGATTAATATCGAAGATTGCTACATTCCATTACTTTTATTTCATTGCTACAAGCAAACTATTCATTTCTATACTTGAAGACTCTATTCAACAAATACCTTTCATAAAATATCAATGCAACATAATACTTAACTTAAATAACGTCAATTCAGTAGCTCATAGACTCGTAAACAGATAGATTCAATACTCGACCTTAAAAAATACGTAGATTCAATAACTCGTCGACCTAAGATACAAAGATTCAATAATATGTAGCTAACACTGTCCTGATTCTACTGTAAAATAAAAGTTACCGTACAAATCTGCTGAATACTCTGAAATAAAAATGCTACTTTCTACTCAGCAATAACAGTACAAATATTATTACGCTCGATGCATAATCGTTGTTTCGAAGATCCTAATTTATCTGACCCGTTTAACACTGAAATTAATATTACTGAAGACTAACATTCAGAAATTCAAATAAGTGAGATCTAGACATATGATCAACATTAAATGTGGCTTGAAATTGTTAATTGAAGATATACTATGTCCTATGGTACCTTAATTTATTTGAAGCTATAGTACCAGACTCATATTCTGAGTATTCTTTCTGCTCTGCTGATTGTAAATGCATACCTGCCAAATTTCCCTATTTAGGCGGGAGACTCCCGGTTTTCAACAGCTTTTCCCGCCTCCCGATTATTCTATTATTTCTCCCGATTTTAGCTCTTTTTTTTTTTTTTTTTTTTTTTCAAATCCTGCCATTTCAGCTTTCTACGCAAGTGCCGGAAGTCCTTCGTTCTTTGCTGCTTTCATATGAAATATCGACTTTTATTAATGGGAGAAATGCGCACTAATGTGCAATGTTTATTGAAACCGGTATATCGCGTCGCGTATATTGATTGTCAATCTCTTGTGTTCGCGTGCTATGTTCGTGTTCGTTCACATCAGTGTAGTCGATTCTAGAGACTATCGCTAGGTTTGGATTTTTTTTAGAGATTTTAGGAGCCATTCAGAGACAATTCTGGCGAATTTTAATGTACTACTTGATAAAAATAACATTGCGCTTCACATAATTGCGTGGGCGCATGATGCAATCATACCTGCCGACCCTTCCGATTTACCCGGAAACTTTCCGGTTTTTAACTCGTCTTCCGATTTTCCGATTTATTTTTACTTCTTCCGATTTTTGACTAAAATAACCTCTAGTACGGCCAATACTCTTCCCCTAGGATAAAGGATAAATTCTTATGCGCTTATGTAATTTACGAAACCTCATTTTCAAGCTATTTATTTGATACTTTATTTCGTGAGTGTTTCGTCCGGCGCCTTCGTGTATCGTGTTTCCCGCTCACCACAGCAGCGTGTGCGCTTGATACAGCTGGGGAACGGGGCGGCGATCGTCCTGCAAGCAAGATGCTAGCGCGCGCTAACGACTCAGTTAATCGGGACGAAAGAATGAGTTTGTTATTGTGTTGTTCGCGCGCTGTTAACATCGTTTCTGTGCGTAGTTTCGTTGGAGTTGTAGGCCACTTTTTTCCCCTTGCATTTCTGTGCTTTCCCCCTCTGTCAAAGTCGCATGTTAATAATGAATGGGACATATTGAATTGTTTTGTATGTGGTAGTTTCGCGTATTTAAGTGCATAATTTTAATGAGTTGAATGTTTTTAAGGGTGTTGTGTCGGTGACAGTTTCTGGCATTTTTTTTCTCGTTATAGCCAAAAAATATAACAAACGTCATCTCCAAGTGTTCAGAGATACCTATAAATTTCCGTTTATTTTACCGTCTGTTTAAGGAAACTACCGTATTTTCTCGCGTAATTAACGCCCTTGCATAATTTACGCATCCCAATATTTTTGGGTCCAAAGTGGAGAAAAAGAAATGTCCACGTATTTGACGCACCCACAACTTCGAACATCCATCACTCAGCTCCGGATGCGTTTCGAAATAGAGATGTCAGTACTCAAGTAGCAGGCTTCCTATTGCGAAAGCGGGCATTCCAAACACAGGGCAACGTGCTGTTATTAGCCATCAGGAAATCCCACTGCACTAGTTTTACGAGTGTTTCGGGTACAGGACATTCTGTGATCTCATAATTGTCAGTCCACAGTATTGGAGTAATACTGCATCATACAAACTCGCGGTGATCAGTTACGCCGAAACATACGGGAATAGAGCAGTGGGCAGCAAGTATTCAGTGTCCAAATCAAACACGCACTACCGCAGTAACAGAAGTGCACTTCAAGCGGCCAACAAGTCTCGCAAAGCATTTCGCGGACCAAAAAGCGGCAAGTTTCCACAAGTAGAGTATCTGCTCAAACATATGATTTTGTTACGCAATATTGGGTAAGCCGTTTCTTGCGAAATGCTGTATTTTAAAGAATGAGAAATAGCAGCGGCACATGGAATCAGTGTCTCGGATTTGAAGGTTAGTCGAGGCTTGATTAATTTTATGAAGAGAAATGGACTTTCTCGTCGACGAAGAACAACATTATGCCAAAAAATGACGAATGATTTCAACCATTTTCATCGCTTTGTGATTGAGAAGCGTAAAGTGAAGGAATATTTGATCTCCCTTATAGGAACCGCAGGTCAGACTCCAATCAGTTTCCATATGCCACAAAATCGAACAATCGAAAAGAAAGGAATATGCAGTGTTATCGTACGCGCTCCGGAAGCAAGAAACAATGATGTACTGGTACTGCAATGCTTGCTGTAACGGCTGATGGCAGAAAGCTTGCACCTTACATTGTTCTAAAATGAAAAACAATGCTTAAAGTTAAATTTCCGCGAGTGATCCACGTTTGTACTGTATTCAAGAAAAAGGATGGATGGACACGTCACTCGTACAAGATTGGATACGAACGGTTTGGGGTAATGTAGCAGGGTCCCTCCTTCGATGCCCGGCCCATCTCGTATTGGACAGTTTTCTTTTTTTGCCGGTATGTCATTCAGGTCGTATTATCAGCTCGTAATGAGAAGAATATTTTCTAGTATCGGTACTTCATACCCACCTGTCTAACTTTCCTGATGTACCCTATTTGACTTTTCAGAAAAAATCTCACGTCGGAATTTTACGCCAAATGACGATAACCGCAAATGAGTTGAACCAATTGTGTTTATATTATATTTGATGTATCTTTTAAATGTAAATGAATTGTAAATAATTTGTAAAGATCTGAAGTCCTTGAATAATTTATGCATCCGAAGTTTTCGCCTGTATTTTTCTTCAAAAATGTGCGTTAATTACGCGAGAAAATACGGTATTATGCATTTTGTTGCGTGTGTCGGTGTGACATAAATATTATTATTCGTATGTAAGTGTCAAAAATGAGAGTTATTAGGTAAATTTTTTGTGACCATTTTTATGTTTTCTTAGTTGAAGTTTTTAAATTTAATGGTCAATTCGCATTGTAACTGTAGATATGTATGCCTTTTATCCTGACCTTTTTTCACATAGACTGTGGTGGAATATATGTGATGAAATCCAAGAATTAAAAAAAATCTTCCTATTTTTGGTTTCTAAAAGTTGGCAGGTATGTGCAATATATTCTATGCATTTTCTAAGTAATTGCATCTAAGTGCATGACTGATTCATACATGTGTAGCATGTGTTCATACTATTTTCGGAAGACTTATCAAAGACCGATCATCTCACTCTCATACTTCCTGTGAGGGAATAGAGATATGTAATTTTTAACCTGGTAGCCTTATATAGCAACAGTCGGGTTTTGAGACAATAAGTGTTATAATATACCATTGTACTCCTGTATTGTGCAAGACATGTGGAACAAGCAGTTTTGATCAATTGTATCTCCTGATTCCTCCCAATTTTTCCCGATTTTCATATCTAAATCTCCTGATTTTTGGTTTATAAAGTTGGCAGGTATGTAAATGATATGTACACAAGAATCAAAATAAAGAAAATAACCTGAAAGAGAATTTTGGTTGGAAAACTACATTCTTGGTCGCGTTGTAATCTTTACGTATCCAATGGTTATGCTGTACGATTGTGAAATTCGTAAATGAATTCAATTTATTTATATCAGTTTGTATTTATATTGGATAGAATGATATACATCCCTAACTGGCCGGTACAAGGAAAGACGTGAGACGTTGCCTCGCACTCACTCATTTGTTCGGTAGAAGTACGTTATTTTGCAACCGTTTTATACATCGGTTGTCTGCGCGCAACGGTTTTGGCAACAACCATTGTCTGAGCGCAATTGTTTTGCCCAGCACTACTGCATACCAACACTCCAGCACAGTACATTTCCCGCCTGGCAATTCTCTCCTTTACTATAAGCCCGCTTGGCCTCATCATTTTAAAAAATAAAGCAAACAAACAATGCAGTTTCATCGGCACTGACAATATTCTTTGGTGCGTACGAACTGATTATAGGCTATAAGCCACGCTTTTTCGCCTACTGTCGGCATCGCCAGTGTTTGCGGATTCTACCTCTTTACACACTGCCTGCAACGTGATATTGTGGCGTTCTTTAAAGCGCTGAATACTAAATAATTATGATTCCGCTCGAACATAGCAAATATGAAGCACACTGTAGACACGCCGAAGTAGGTGAAAGTGCGCAAAGTTAGCCCTTCACGTTCTGGAAGACGCGTTATTTCGTGATGCGAAGAAATTTTGAATTTAAATTACCCTATAAAATACTTTTTTTTTCTTTTTCCAAAATGTAAAGGCAGTTTCAAATTAAAAGTCTGAATTTCGGTAACGGGACCGACATTGTTCTTCGAATTCCGAAACGCCCATATTTCGAATGAAACTATTTAAATGATGTGCAAAACCGAACCTCATGTTTCCGGGAACGAGAGCTGCTTCGAAATAGGCGAGATTTTGAATTAACCGATTTCGAATTATCAAGGTTCTACTGTATATATATTATGAATTCCAGTCTTGAAATTATCACAGCAAACAATTCAGATTAGTATTAAATTCCGTAACTCCGACCGTACGACAGAATACTGGTCGCATCTGTTGTGAATATCGGTGACGATCCTTAGCATGAAATGCGGCAATAATAATAATAGTAAATGCTCAGCTTGTACTATTGCTTTCTTCCACGTCGAAGGCAATACAGTGCATGAGAGTTGTTAACAATGGGCAATGTAAGCTTGCCGGATCTGTACGATTTCAGTCGTATCCCACTTTAAATGTGTTTCCATACTCAATTTTGTTAATTATCCATCTCGTTATTACCTTATAAATCATGCCGTGAATTTAGAAATATTGCTTCATTTTCTCAAGTTTTATAATTAATTATTTCATTAAAATAAATTACTATATTGAAATGTCGTTCTGTCGTATTCCAAAGATAATTATAAATGCAGATTCCTTTCTCCGTGAAGCAAAGATGGTTATTATCAACGTCAGTATGAGGAAAATATCACAATACCACCACCTCTCCTACCCTGCCAGCCAACATTGTGATGGTGAAATTTTTTTGACCAACAGGACTCTAACTTGCTAACCATGGTTTCAGACCATATAGACTTCAATGCCATAATGCTCATGGCCACCAGTCAGACTAGTTGGACTGGAAATTGTGCTTATTAATGGTTATGAATTTCATGTTTTTGGTCCGTATTGAACTGAGAATAATATATAAGTAATAACAACGTAAACGTTTCCACCTTTTCAGAAGAAGAAAGAAAAAGAGAAAAGTGGTCAGAATGCTAGATGGATGGACAGTGTTGTGAATCAATAGTGAAAGAAATTATTAGATAAATCATAGCATTGTAAAGGAAAATGCTGAGAAGATATTTAGAAATGCTTTGGACAGTCTTCTCTGAGTGGGGAAGCTGTTTTGGAATGACAGATGTGAAGTGGAAGGGTGGAAAGTGCATTCTAATATGAAAACATTAGTAGCAAGTAGACAATGAATTAAGAATTTCTTAAGAGATTTTCGTATTTGAGCTCTTTTGTATTCATTATTAAATAAGTTTTATGGCATGAGTTGCTGTGTATGTAGTACTGTAACATCTGTACTTGAAGATTTTGAATGGCTTTGCAAAAAGAAAACTGGAAGATACTTGAACCTTTCATGTTGGATGAGTGGGATCTATGAAATTAGATTCAGATGGTAATT